>NC_084550.2:41817500-42117500 GCF_033978685.3 Nerophis lumbriciformis | reverse complement strand
CTGGGTTTTGCAGCACCTTTACTTTCTGTTCCTTGTCCTGCCAGCACACCTGTTCCTCAATGTTAATCAATTCTATTTATTTCCACCTAATTCCCGACAAAAACTGGTACCAGACAACAAGCACAGTGGAACCTCGGTTTACGAACCCCTCTATTTAAGAACTTGTCGATGTCGCTCTGGCTTGTGCAGCCCTTTGAGACACCTGTGATCAAGGGCTGTATAAATAAACTTTGATTGATTGATGTACAGTTTATGAAATTATGAACACTTCATTCATTAATTTTGTGTCACACATGACACTACGAGTCACTGCTCAGTGCTTCAGTAAGTTTTGTCCATTTTGCTAATATGAGTCCCGAAAAGACAACAGACCACAGCAAGTTTTAATTGTGATGAGACCGGACTTTTCTGGAAAATGATGCCAGAGCAGACTTCCAAGAGCACACACAGCCCCTACCTTCTCCCCCTCTATGCGTTAGCTCCTCCTTTGCCGATGTTAATGTGGGTAGATTTCACTTTTTTAAATGTTTATTATTGTAGCAATTAGGTTGTTAAAGTTAAGGGTGTGTGTGATTTCTGATCATTTGTGAGGGCACCAAAGGGACTTCTGACAGAAGCCTGTTGTCGTTTTTTGGCTTGTTCATAAAGAGGAATTTAATCCACTTCACTTTTAGACTTTTCTTTCAATTTAAAAACATCCTTCTGCAATATGTGTATGGACATTTCTAGTGTAGTAAATAGGTTTAGACTGATGGACATACAGTACATTAACAGTGTTTGGTTTTCATCACCTGATGAGATTTGCAGAAAATAAGACAATATGTAAAAAATACATAATAATACATAATGAAACATAATAATACAGGGTGACCCAAAAAACTGAACCCACAAATCTTTAAATAAATCCGTTAATTTAAATGTTTCTTTTTCTCAAGGTTTTTTTTACAAGTTGACTAATGAAATATTGGAACAATACATGTGATAACACATTTTGTTGGACGATATATTGTCGATGTACTTCTCAGTGGCCCTGAGATTTTGTAGGTCGGGAGTTCAAACCCTGGCCGAGTCATACCAAAGACTATAAAAATGGGAGCCATTACCATGGGCGGCATGGCGTAGTGGTTAGAGCAACCGTGCCAGAAACCTGAGGGTCGCAGGTTCGCTCCCCGCCTCTTACCATCCAAAAAATCGCTGCCGTTGTGTCCTTGGGCGGGACACTTCACCCTTTGCCCCCGGTGCCACTCACACCGGTGAATTGAATGATGAATGATAGGTGGTGGTCGGAGGGGCCGTTGGCGCAAATTGCAGCCACGCTTCTGTCAGTCTACCCCAGGAAAGCTGTGGCTATGAAAGTAGCTTACCACCACCAGGTGTGAATGATTGATGGGTTCTACATGTAAAGCGACTTTGGGTACTTAGAAAAGCGCTATATAAATTTCAGTTATTATCAGTTATTATTACCTCCCGCTTGGCACTCAGCATCAAGGGTTGAAATTTGGGGTTAAATCACCAAAAATTATTCCCGGGCGTGGCCACCGAAGCTGCTCACTGCTCCCCTCAACTCCCAGGGGGTGAACAAGGGGATGGGTCAAATGCAGAGGACACATTTCACCACACCTAGTGTGTGTGTGTGACAATCATTGTTATTGTATCTTTAACTTTAACTTAAACAATGTTTTTGTCAGCATTTTCACTTTTTACACAAATGTACACACTATTGTAATCATAAATTATGATAATAATAAATCAAGTAATACTTTAAAATGCAATTAACATATTTTTCATTAGTATTTTTTACCATTATAATTGACAGGTGAATAACTTTTAAATACCGTATTTTCCGCACTATAAGGCGCACCTAAAAACCACAAATTTTCTCAAAAGCTGACAGTGCGCCTTATAATCCGGTGCGCCTTATATATGGGTTAATATTAATATTAATTTTCATAAAGTTTCGGTCTCGCAACTACGGTAAACAGCCGCCATCTTTTTTCCCCGTAGAAGAAGAAGAAGCGCGCGGTGCATGCTGGGACATGTGACGTTTCATTTCCATTTGTGTGTTTATGTAAAGACCCCAAAATGGCTCCTATTAAGTGTGTTGTCTGTCTAATTATAAATAATGCAGACGAGGCGTGTTAACTGAGTTCTCAACGTTTACTCACAGCGTGCTCATAACCACATTCTAACTGCCGGCATACAACAACGCTTCTCAGGGCTACCGCGCATGCTCGTCACTATCGTTGCATGCTGGGTAGTGTAGTTGTTATATTTGCTAGCTCATAACATCACATTAAGAGACACGCTTACGCGCTTAATTCAATACTCGCCGTCATTCCGGGTGGATTGACAAAAGACCTCCAGCCGCTAGATATTGGTGTCAACAGGGCATTCGAAGCTAGACTGCTAACTGCGTGGGAACAATGGATGACCGAAGGCGAACACACATTCACTAAGACAGGGAGACAGCGCCGGACGACATACGCCAACATCTGCCAGTGGATCGTAAATGCCTGGGCAGATATTTCGGTCACAACTGTGGTCCGAGCTTTCCGGAAGGCAGGATTCACAGAACTGCTGGACAATAGCGACACTGACTCCGATTACTTCGACGAGACGGAGCCGGCCATTTTGGATCCCACATTCGCCCAACTTTTCAATTCGGACACCGAAGGAGAAGAATTCGAGGGATTTATGAATGAAGAATAACTTCAGAAAGTGAGCGTTATGTTTATTTTGTGTGTTGTGACATTAACGTTCGAGCAACATTATGTTGCTATTGCTCTGCACTATTTTGAATTTTACTATGTTTGTGATTGCACATTTGCGTACATTTTGGGAGTGAACAGAGTTGTTAGAACGCTGGTTTTTAATATATTATTAAAGTTTGACTGACCTATCTGACTGTTTTTTTGACATTCCTTTAGCACAGTTAGATGCGGCTTACAACACGGGGCGGCTTATAGGTGGACAAAGTTTTGAAATATGCCGTTCATTGAAGGCGCGGCTTATAACCCAGGGCGCCTTATGGTGCGGAAAATACGGTATCCTAAATAAGTAAACAAACAATGAAAAGTTGGCAAAATTGGGTTGGGTGTAGGGATGAGGACCAAATCCGACACTTTTTTGGCACCGGCTGATCCTGCCGATCCTACCAGCACTGATTCACGCAAAATATAACTGTGCCGACTTTCTCTTTGCACTTCGGCACTTGGCGGTCACTCCAGCAGCACTGAGCTAAGAAGGTAATGTTGCAATTTTCAATGGCAACAAAGAAACTGACTCAAAAAAACGCTCCGACGTAAGTTAAGTAAGGGTCTACTTTTCCAAAAAATGCGCTCGCTTGATGCTAAGATAAATTGGCTTTGCTATCGACACGCTACGGATTAGCATTAGCAAATTTACACGGCAATTTTAACACCTCCACATTTTTTGGGGAAAACTATCACTGTCAGGCTTGTCACTGACAGTTTGGTTATGTTTTGGTTTTTCCTCTGTGTGTTTTATTTCCTCTCAGCGCTGTTTCCCCTCAGCTGCGGCTGATTGGCACCTGGCCACACCTGGTGTCAATCAGTCGGCCGCTATTTATACCTGCCTTGCCCTTCAGTCAGTGCTGGAATATTATATCTTGGGGTTTGTCACCACCATTACTTGACAGAATACTCCAGCCAACTACGAACCCCGCAGAGATTTCAATGGCAGAGAGACTTAACAATATTTTGATATCTTTTATGCATTAATTGTGTTTTTTTTTAATGTCACTAAGGTGTTACTTCAAAAACCATTCATGTGACACAGCATTTTGTTAATGTGTTATTGTGTATAGTTAATTACTATACGACATATTTCTGCTCAAACTCTTAATGGATCTGTCCCAATACATCATCTACATGTACATAACTTTAAAAAATAAATAAAAACTCCCTCTATCAAAATGTAAAAATAGAGATAAAGGCATCATGGAATAACAAAAAGCTGACATGTTGATGTTATTAAAGAATAAAAAAAACTAATATTTGTCTATAAATATATGGATAACATTTATCTATGGTCTTTTTATTAGACATTACAAATGACATGGTGGTATTACGTTCACACCCCAACACTGCTTTACTTAACAATCAGTAATCATGATTTCAATATTGATAACAATAACCTTTAAGCATTGGCCTTAAAAAGTTACAATTCGAGGCCTTTAATTGTTGTTACTTTGTGGCGCGTCTCACCAGCATCTAGCGAGACTCTGTCTCTGGTGCAAGCCAGCAGTCCCAGGGATAAAGATTGTGGATGACCGACAGGAGGGTTCACTCCGTTCATTCAATTCTGCCATCGAACAGACGCGCCCACTTGGAGCATATATTGGAAATAACGTGACTTACAAGAAAAGCGACCAGGATAACTGAACATGTCGGGAATGATCAGACTGAATTTTAAGGTTTGTAAGGATTTATGCCATTTTTATGAGTTCTGTTTTTTTGGGTCAGCATGCAACATGAATATTAATACCAAACATATTAGGCTGTGACAAACAGCAGTGTGCAGTGGTCACCTCCACATCTACATCTGTTTAGCAGTCCTTGCCATGTCGCCCAGGAAGGAAGTGACAGAAGCAGAAGAAAAAGAAGAAGAGGGAGCAGCAGGGGACAGGAAGGCGCACCAAAGAAGTTGAAGGTGGGTTGACAGCAGGTGAGGATGGAGCTACCAGATAGTCGATCATCTGCAAACAGATTTAGAGAGTAAACGGTGAGCCTGGAAGAGAGAAAGTGCAGCGGTGAGAGACATGAGAGCAAAGACAGATGGCAGCTACTTTTGCCAGAGGTAACGTGTCATTTCCTTTTCCCAGGAAACTTTTGGAATTTGCACAGAGAGCTTTTGGGGCCACGTTTAGACTTCACACAATGTCAAATATAGCAGAACTTATATTTCATCTCCACTCAAAACACTGCAAAAACTGAAATCTAAGTAAGATTTAATATCTCAAATAAGGGTGATATTTGCTTATTTTCTGTCTGATAAGATAATTCTTCCCACTAAGCAGATTTGATGTTAGAGTGTTTTACTTGTTTTAAGTGTTTTGGTCCTAAATGATCTCAGTAAGATATTACAGCTTGTTGCTGAGATTTGATGACCTATATTGAGTAAAACATGCTTGAAACTAGAATATCAACTGTTGCAAAGCTGTGTCATCAACACTTACAAGTATAAAATAATTTCTTATTTCAAGCATGAAAAAAAAATCATGACTTTGACACAATTGTGTCTCATAATTAAAACAAATGACGGCCAAATGGACTTTGCCGTTTTATTTTAAATGAAACAATAGAAAATACGTACTCATAAAGTAGTACAGTTGGCACAGTACAGCAAACTGACAGTTAATATTTAAACATTTAACATTTCTAACAGTTTTGAACAGAAATAATTCATGCAAATTCAGATAAATTCTTCAAAATTACAATTAAAAAAATTTGGGCCGGGGGCCGGGCTGTATATATGCGCACTAATTGACTGAAAGAGCACGCACTTGGCGCGATGATGTCATTTTATAGATCGAAAAATGCATTTTTAGACCATATGATTTGCCTGAGCGGCGAGGAGACCCCGAGAGTAACAAGCGGTTGCCTTGTTGCCTTTCCATCCATCCATCCATTTTCTACCGCTTATTCCCTTTTGGGGTCGCGGGGGGCGCTGGAGCCTATCTCAGCTACAATCGGGCGGAAGGCGGGGTACACCCTGGACAAGTCACCACCTCATCGCAGAGCTAACACAGATAGACAGACAACATTCACACTCACATCCACACACTAGGGCCAATTTTAGTGTTGCCAATCAACCTATCCCCAGGTGCATGTCTTTGGAGGTGGGAGGAAGCTGGAGTACCCGGAGGGAACCCACGCAGTCAAGGGGAGAACATGCAAACTCCACACAGAAAGATCCCGAGCCTGGGATTGAACCCAAGACTACTCAGGACCTTTGTATTGTGACGCAGATGCACTAACCCCTCTTCCACCGTGCTGCCCTGCCTTTCCATTAAGAACAATAAATTAGTTTTTGGTATAAGTTTGCTGGTTCCAAGAAACGTAATGCAGAGCGCATATCATTATGTCAAGATAATGGCACTAGAATTTACTTAATTTAACAATATTTTTCAACCCGTTGAGCAAAGAGGTCTCTTTTTTTTCTACCAAGAAAAGTGCACTTGTTATTAGTGAGAATATACTTATTTTAAGGTATTTTTGGGTTAATTGAGGTTAGCTAATTTTACATGTTATGGAAAGTCTTGACAAGCCACATTTTCTTGTTCTATAGGCAGATGATTTTGCTTAGTTCAAATAAAATACCCCTAATTTTCTTTTCTTTTTTTTCTTGTTTTTGAACACTGACTTTGCAGTGTCGGGATTTAACCCCGGTCCGCCTCACTTCACTTCAAAACATTTTGTACTCCTTTTTTTTTAACGCATGGATGGGTGATGTTAGTGTGTGATGATTTTGGAGAGTGCATGCAAAGCCTGCAGGGGATCCCAGACAGGAGATACAAAAATGTCTGCTCAGTCTGACAGTTAGACTGAAGACCTTAAGATGACCTCTTAGGCAAAATTCTTCCCGGAAAATACAAAAACAACAAAATCTAATCATCTTCACATTCTTAGACCCCAACAATGTTGTTTTAGATTAAAAAAAAAAATAAAAAATTGTTCACACTAGATCGGGGGTCGGCAACCTCTTTAGCGCCGCCCTAGTGGCTCTCTGGAGCTTTTTCAAAAATGTATGAAAAATGGAAAAAGATGAGAGGGAAAAATATATTTTTTGTTTTAATATGGTTTCTGTAGGAGGACAAACATGACACAAACCTCCCTAATTGTTATAAATCACAGTGTTTATATTAAACATGCTTCACTGATTCGAGTATTTGGCGAGCGGCGTTTTGTCCTACTAATTTTGGCGGTCCTTGAGGGTGAAAGAGGGTCGTAGTTTGTAGCTGAGCCATTTTGGACCAAAAATACAAAAACAAATCTGTCTGGAGCCGCAACAAATGAAAAGCCATATTACATACAGATAGTGTGTCATGAGATATAAACTGAATTAAGAGGACTTAAAGGAAACTAAATTACCTCAAATATAGCTACAAATGAGGAACAATGATGCAATATGTACATATAGCTAGCCTAAATAGCATGTTAGCATCGATTAGCTTGCATTAATGCAGTGACCAAACATGCCTGATTAGCACTCCACACAAGTCAACATCAACAAAACTCACCTTTGTGCATTCACGCACAACGTTAAAAGTCTGGTGGACAAAATGAGACAGAAAAAGAAGTGGCATAAAACACGTCCTAGAAAGTCGGAGAAAGTTACACATGCAAACAAACTGCGGTGAGTTCAAGGACCGCCAAAATTAGTAGGACAAAACGGCGCTCGCCAAATACTCGAATCAGTGACACATGTTTAATATAAACAGTGTGATTTATAACAATTAGGGAGGTTTGTGTCATGTTTGTCCTCCTACAGAAACCATATTAAAACAAAAAATATATTTTTCACCCTCATCTTTTTCCATTTTTCATACATTTTTGAAAAAGCTCCAGAGAGCCACGTGGGCGGCGCTAAAGAGGGTTGCCGACCCCCGTTCTAGGACGTGTTTTATGCCACTTCTTTTTCTGACTCATTTTGTCCACCTAACTTTTAACGTTGTGCGTGAATGCACAAAGGTGAGTTTTGTTGATGTTGACTTGTGTGGAGTGCTAATCAGGCATATTTGGTTACTGCACTAATGCAAGCTAATCGATGCTAACAAGCTATTTAGGCTAGCTATATTTACATATTGCATCATTATGCCTCATTTGTAGCTATATTTGAGCTCATTTAGTTTCCTTTATGTCCTCTTAATTCAATTTATATCTCATGAAACACTATCTGCTCCAGACAGATTTGTTTTTGTATCTTTGGTCCAATACGGCTCTTTCAACATTTTGGGTTGCCAACCCCTGCACACAATGTATTGTTTACATTCTGACACATACTAGTAACAAGTCAATACTCGAAAAACTGTGGTTGAACCGCTACTTAAAAAATTTATAACATGCACATGTTTGCAAAAACAAAAAAAACAAAGCAATAAAGAACATAGAGCATGTGCTGCAAACCTTCCTAAGTTCATTATTTTACCGTCACATTATATTGTATAAGTAGTCACTTGTACAATATCACTACTGCATTACTTACAAGTAGTGACTAGTACAATATAACTACTACTATAAACCCCCAAACCAGTGAAGTTGGCACATTGTGTAAATGGTAAATAAAAACAGAATACAATGATTTGCAAATCCTTTTCAACTTATATTCAATTAAATAGACTGCAAAGACAAGATACTTTAATGTTCGAACTGGTAAACTTTGTTATTTTTTGCAAATATTAGGTCTTTTGTTTAAAAAAAAGCTGGCACAAGTGGCAAAAAAAACTAGGAAAGTTGAGGAATGCTCATCAGACTTATTTGGAACATCCCACAGGTGATCAGGCTAATTGGTAACAGGTGGGTGCCATGATTGGGTATAAAAGCAGCTTCCATGAAATGCTCAATCATTCACAAACAAGGACGGGGCGAGGGTCACCACTTTTTCAACAAATGAGTGAGTAAATTGTCGAACAGTTTAAGAACAACATTTCTCAACCAGCTATTGCAAGGAATTTAGAAATTTCACCATCTACGGTCTGTAATATCATCAAAAGGTTCAGAGAATCTGGAGAAATCACTGCACATACAGTAAGTGGCAAGGCCGTGACTTTCGATCCACCAGGCGGTACTGCATCAACAAGCGACATCAGTGTGTAAAGGATATCACCACATGGGCTCAGGAACACTTCAGAATACCACTGTCAGTAACAACAGTTGGTCGATACATCAGTAAGTGCAAGTTAAAACTCTACTGTGCAAAGCCAAAGCCATTTATCAACAACACCCAGAAACGCCGCCTGCTTCGCTGGGCCCGAGCTTATCTAAGATGGACTGATGCAAAGTGGAAAAGTGTTCTGTGGTCTGACAAGTCCACATTTCAAATTCTTTTTGGAAACCGTGGACGACGTGTCCTCCGGACCAAAGAGGAAAAGAACCATCCGGACTGTTCTAGGCGCAAAGTTGAAAAGCTAGCATCTGTGATGGTATGGGGGTGTATTAGTGCCCAAGGCATGGGCAACTTACACATCTGTGAAGGCATCATTAATGCTGAAAGGTACATACAGGTTTTGGAGCAACATATGTTCCCATCCAAGCAACGTCTTTTTCATGGACGCCCCTGCTTATATCAGCAAGACAATGCCAGACCACATTCTGAGCGTGAACAGCGTGGCTTCATAGTAAAAGAGTGCGGGTACTAGACTGGCCTGCCTGTAGTCCAGACCTGTCTCCCATTGAAAATGTGTGGCGCATTATGAAGCCTAAAATAGCAGAAGGGAGACTGTTGAACAACTTAAGCTGTAGCATCTAGCAAGAATGGAATTTATTCCACATCAAAAATGTGTCTCCTTAGTTCCCAAACGTTTACTGAGTGTTGTTAAAATGAAAGGCCATGTAACACAGTGGTAAAAATGCCCCTGTGACAACTTTTTTGCAATGTGTTGCTGCCATTAAACTCTAAGTTCATGATTTTTAGCAAACAAACGTTACATTTCTCAGTGTGAACATTAAATATATTGTCTTTGCAGTCTATTCAATTGAATATAAGTTGAAAGGGATTTGCAAATCATTGTATTCTCTTTTTATTGACAAATTACACAACGTGCCAACTTCACTGGTTTTGGGTTTGGGTGACTTATACAGTATAACTACAACTACAGTACTTGCAATATATTATTTGTACAATATCACCGCCAAAAATGTTTATTTAGCACTGAAATGAAGCACTGATAGCTACTTCTTGTATTCCACATTGTATTACATTGGCACCGATGTCATTCTGGAACTGGATAATGTGCCCATCCTTACACTAGATCCAATTCTGAATCTGGATCTAGAAGAGAATGAAAAGTGCACCAATCAGTTTGTCTTTACAGTGTACCCTTGCCATACCACTGTTCATTTATTGGGCTCTCACTTTGTTGCGGATTTTTAAAGTGTACAGTTGTGGTCAAAAGTTTACATACACTTGTAAAGACCATAATGTCATGGCTGTCTTGAGTTTACAATCATTTCTACAACTCTTATTTTCTGTGATAGAGTGATTGGAGCACATACTTGTTGGTCACAAAAAACAATCATGAAGTTTGGTTCTTTTATGAATTTATTATGGGTCTACTGAAAATGTGACCAAATCTTCTGGGTCAAAAGTAAACATACAGCAATGTTAATATTTGCTTACATGTCCCTTGGCAAGTTTCACTGCAATAAGGCGCTTTTGGTAGCCATCCACAAGCTTCTGGTTGCTGCAGCTCAATTTTTGTTTCATCTAACATCACTTCTGGAGGAAAGTTCTGTGGTCAGATGAAACAAAAAATTAGCTGTTTGGCAATAATACCCAGCAATATGTTTGGAGGAGAAAAGGTAAGGCCTTTAATCCCAGGAACACCATTCCCACCGTCAAGCATGGTGGTGGGGGTATTATGCTCTGGGCCTGTTTTGCTGCCAATGGAACTGGTGCTTTACAGAGAGTAAATGGAACGATGAAAAAGGAGGATTACCTCCAAATTCTTCAGGACAACCTAAAATCATCAGCCCGGAGGTTGCGTCTTGGGCGCAGTTGGGTGTTCCAACAGGACAATGACCCCAAACACACGTCAAAAGCGGTAAAGGAATGGCTAAATCAGGCGAGAATGAAGGTTTTAGAATGGCCTTCCCAAAGTCCTGACTTAAACGTGTGGAAAATGCTGAAGAAACAAGTCCATGACAGAAAACCACCAAATTTACCTGAACTGCGCCAATTTTGTCAAGAGGAGTGTTCAAAAATTCAACCAGAAGCTTGTGGATGGCTACCAGAAGCGCCTTATTGCAGTGAAACTTGCCAAGGGACATGTAAGCAAATATTAACATTGCTGTATGTATACTTTTGACCCAGCAGATTTGCTCACATTTTCAGTAGATCCATAATAAATTCATAAAAGAACCAAACTTCATGAATGTTTTTTCTGACCAACAAGTATGTGCTCCAATCACTCTATCACAAAAAAATAAGACTTGTAGAAATGATTGGAAACTCAAGACTGCCATGACATGATGTCCTTTACAAGTGTATGACCACAACTGTACGTACAGGTACTGTAGTTATTCTATATACAAACTAGGGATGTTACAATCATGGACTTATGCTAACAGTTTAACAATATCAGCAAAATAATTCAACTAGTTATTTCATCTCATTTAGTCCCTACATTTGTGTGAGCAAAACAAAGTCAATCTTTTTATAAACCTGCACAAGCCACTCTCACTCAGAAGATGCCATTTACACCTGATGAACTCCCACCTTCACCTGCATCCACGTCAATACTGCAGAGCTAATTCATCATCCTCCTCCTCATCCTTCAACGATGAGTACCCATATAAAATGTGATAAGTTAAATATTGTGTAGGTTTAAGAGCATAGGAAGTGTTTAGAGGAGCGTGTGAAAGGTTAATTACAGAGCGAGGAGAGTTTATAAAGCCATTAAAATACATAATAAAATAAATACGAGGGAGCTACTTTGCATATTCTTCTCTACAGAACTAATCAGGGCAGCTGGTGAGTGCCATATTACCCTTAATTGTTTGGCTAGACATCAGTGACGTGCAGTCACTAGTGGCAGGTGAGGCGGGGCCTCACCTGCCATCATGGAAAGAAAAAAATGTAAAAAAAAATAAAATAAATTAAATTGTTATATGTATCCAGTGATTATACTATAAAGTTATTTTCCATTTAACTTCACCAGTTTTAGATTATTTTTATTCAAAATCGCTGAATTTTCACATTTGCCGTTCAAATACTGAGAAGAGACGGTGCGGTGATCAGCAGCCAGTTGAGGCACGTCCTTCAGTGCCTCAACATGGATTCCGGGCTCGCCTAACTGCTGGCCTGCTGTGCAGTGAGACCGTATTGCTATATGAATTATATTATACATTTCCATAGTTTAGTTAGCTGAGGTATCTAATGTACAGTGTATTTTGTCAACAACTGTATGTGTGTAAAGTATTTCTTGTGCTGAGCAATAAAACTGCTGCGAAGACGCACTGGCTGAGGCTCGCGTAACCCCGCCTCCTGGTGCCGGTTAAGGCACCTAGCTTCGCCGCAGACTGCACCCCCCGACGGGAGCGCCACACCAACCAAAGCCCACACCCAAACCCTCCACGTGCAAGACCGAATCCACCCCAAAAAAGTCACTTAACAAGAAGCTAAAAAGTGCAAAAACAACATTGCTCGCGCCGGAGGAGCCGTGACGACTGCAGGGACACAACATTAGGTACACCTGCAGACTGCAGCACGGATTTCATATTTCATTCATTCACAACTCCTCCAACACCAACGCCACTGTTCCCGCACGTATAAGTAAAGGTAAGACCAGGGGTGCTCATTACGTCAATCGCGAGCTACCGGTCGATCTCGGAGGGTGTGTCAGTCGATCACCAGACAGGCATTAAAAAAATAGTCCTAAAAATGAGCGATCATAATTTTTCACTATGACGTCACTTTCGTCACTTGATTGACATTCACGGCACCCGAGGGTCTTCTGAGATGACGCTGGCTACTGCCAGCTCATTAAAATTACCGACTGGAAGGCGAGAAACACTTTATTTCAACAGACTCTGGCGCCGTACCTGTCGTCAAAACTCCAAAGACCGACTGCACAGTTGCACAGTTGCGCTAACAAAATAAGAGTCTCAGAAAGCTGGCACAAGCTAGCAAGCTACAGAGTTTGCCGACAATGTATTTCTTGTAAAGTGTATACAAAGGAGTACGGAAGCTGGACAAATAAGATGCCAAAAACCAACCACTTTCATGTGGTATTGGACAGAAAGGAGGACTTTTTTTCTCCTCCATTCGAAAATGCGGACATTATCAGCACCACTGTCTGATTCCTATTAATGCAAGTCATCAGAATCAGGTAATACACCAACTTATATTCTTGTCTTCATGAAAGAAAGGAATCTATATGTGTTAAACATGCTTGTACTATCTTTAAACACCTTTAACTTATTAACAATATTAACTATATGTGTTAAACATGCTTGTATTATCTTTAAACACCTTTAACTTGTTAACAATATTAACTATATGTGTTAAACATGCTTGTGTTATCTTTAAACACCTTTAAGTTGTTAACAATATTAACTATATGTATTAAACATTATTGTATTATCATTAAACACCTTTAATTTTTTAACAATATTAACTGTGTTAAACATGCTTGTATTATCTTTAAACACCTTTAACTTGTTAACAATATTAACTATATGTATTAAACATACTTGTATTATCATTAAACACCTTTACTTTTTTAACAATATTAACTATATGTGTTAAACATGCTTGCATTATCATTAAACACCTTTAACTTGTTAACAAAAACATATATTTCATAAATAAGTAAATATAAATTATATATATGAATGAGGTAGATCCCCACGACTTGATCAATTGAAAAGTAGCTCGCCTGCAGAAAAAGTGTGAGCACCTCTGGGTAAGACCATAATAACGTTTTTTTTTATTAAATGTGCTTTTTTGTGTGCTACAGTTTGTATGTGTAAAGTTAAAGTTAAGTTAAAGTACCAATGATTGTCACACACACTAGGTGTGGTGAAATTTGTCCTCTGCATTTGACCCATCCCTTGATCACCCCCTGGGAGGTGAGGGGAGCAGTGGGCAGCAGCGGCGCCGCGCCCGGGAATAATTTTTGGTGATTTAACCCCCAATTCCAACCCTTGATGCTGAGTGCCAAGCAGGGAAGAATGCTGGTATGAGCTTTTAAACATAACCCGTTAACTGCTGCCAATCAAATGGTGAATAAGATACTCTTTAGGGTTCATATGTTTGTAAATCTGACTGTGATGAAGTCAGTGCCTCACCAGCCATGAACCTCACCGCACATCACTGCTAGACATACTGTAAGAGTGTGGTGCGTTCAGTGACACTCTGGAAACACGAACACCAAGGCTCTCGTTGACTTGAACTGGACTAATACTTTATATTTAAATTTTTGTTGGCTTTATATGGTGGTTTTTTTTTTTTGCAGGCGTACCATTTTTCTATAAAACCGTATGACCATAAAAAACAACACAATTATTCGGAGCTTTAAGTTTGGTCAAAAGTTTTTTGTGGAGCCCAACTAAATTCTAAAAAAAAAGAGTTAATCAATTGTGTCTGTAGTTATATTAAAACTACACACAAAAAAAAAATTAAAAAAAATTAAATCCTTTTTTAGGTTAGAGTTAAACCTAGGAATGCACAATATTTATTTTATTTAAGACGATATGAAAAACACTGATTGATTCACATCCAAATGGCGATTCACATTTATTCAGATTCTTAATCGATTGAGTTTTTTCCAGAATCAATTAAATAAATTATATATATATATATATATATATATATATATATATATATATATATATATATATATATATATATATATATATACATATATATATATATATATATATATATATATACAAACCCCGTTTCCATATGAGTTGGGAAATTGTGTTAGATATAAATATAAACGGAATACAATGATTTGCAAATCTTTTTCAACCCATATTCAGTTGAATATGCTACAAAGACAACATATTTGATGTTCAAACTGATAAACATTTTTTTTTTTTTGCAAATAATCATTAACTTTAGAATTTGATGCCAGCAACACGTGACAAAGAAAGTGGGAAAGGTGGCAACAAATACTGATAAAGTTGAGGAATGCTCATCAAACACTTAATTGGAACATCCCACAGGTGTGCAGGCTAATTGGGAACAAGTGGGTGCCATGGTTGGGTATAAAAACAGCTTTCCAAAAAATGCTCAGTCTTTCACAAGAAAGGATGGAGCGAAGTACACCCGTTTGTCCACAACTGCGTGAGCAAATAGTCAAACAGTTTAAGAACAACGTTTCTCAAAGTGCAATTGCAAGAAATTTAGGGATTTCAACGTCTACGGTCCATATTATCATCAAAAGGTTCAGAGAATCTGGAGAAATCACTCCACGTAAGCGGCATGGGTGGAAACCAACATTGACTGACCGTGACCTTCGATCCCTCAGATGGCACTGTATCAAAAACCGACATCAATCTCTAAAGAATATCACCACTCAGGAACACTTCAGAAAACCACTGTCACTAAATAAAGTTTGTCGCTACATCTGTAAGTGCAATACAACTCTTATTTTTTTGTGATAGAGGGACTGGAGCACATACTTGTTGGTCACAAAAAACATTCATGAAGTTTGGTTCTTTTATGAATTTATTATGGGTCTACTGAAAATGTGACCAAATCTGCTGGGTCAAAAGTATACATACAGCAATGTTAATATTTGCTTACATGTCCCTTGGCAAGTTTCACTGCAATAAGGCGCTTTTGGTAGCCATCCACAAGCTTCTGGTTGAATTTTTGACCACTCCTCTTGACAAAATTGGTGCAGTTCAGCTAAATTTGTTGTTTTTCTGACATGGACTTGTTTCTTCAGCATTGTCCACACGTTTAAGTCAGGACCTTGGGAAGGCCTTTCTAAAACCTTCATTCTAGCCCAGTGGTTCTTAACCTTGTTGAAGGTACCGAACCCCACCAGTTTCATATGCGCATTCACCGAACCCTTCTTTAGGGAAAAATAAAATGTTATTTTTTTTAAATTTTCATGACAAAGTTATATGTTTTTGGTAACACTTTAGTATGGGGAACATATTCTAAGTGACAAAGACTTAATTTAGAGTTATTTGGACACTAGGGGAACATATTCTAAGTAATAAAGACTTAATTTAGAGTTATTTGGTTAGGGTTACGGTCAGGGTTAGAGGGTTGGGGTTATAATAAGGCCATGCCAAATAAGGCATTAATAAGTACTTAATAATGACTAGTTAAGAGCCAATATCTTACTAATTTGCATGTTGATAAGCAACTAATTAATGGTGAATATGTTCCCCATACTAAAGTGTTACCATGTTTTTTTTACTGGTGCACAAAATGAACCGTGCATGAACATCACCTTGTTCAAACAACAAAACCAACACAGTGCATAAACTCACAACAAACTACACACCTGCAAATCAGTCAGCTGTTGCCGTATCTGTAATACGCCGATAGGGAGAAGTTTGTATTTACACGTTGAGTCGGGTGTGTCTTGACCTCCACCGAACCCCGGAGGCCGACTCACCGAACCCCTAAGGTTCGATCGAACCCAGGTTAGGAACCACTGTTCTAGCCTGATTTAGACATTCCTGACGTGTGTTTGGGGTCATTGTCCTGTTGGAACACCCAACTGCGCCCAAGACCCAACCTCCGGGCTGATGATTTTAGGTTGTCCTGAAGAATTTGGAGGTAATCCTCCTTTTTCATTCTCCCATTTAAAGTACCAGTTCCATTTGCAGCAAAACAGGCCCAGAGCATAATACTACCACCACCATGTTTGACGGTAGGTATGGTGTTCCTGGGATTAAAGGCCTCACCTTTTCTCCTCCAAACATATTCCTGGGTATTGTGGCTAAACCGCTCAATTTTTGTTTCATCTGACCACAGAACTTTCCTCCAGAAGGTCTTATCTTTGTCCATGTGATGTCCATGTCAGAAAACTAACAAATTTAGCTGAACTGCACCAATTTTGTCAAGAGGAGTGGTCAAACATTCAAAGCAGAAGCTTGCCAGAAACTTGTGGATGGCTACCAAAAGCACCTTATTGCAGTGAAACTTGCCAAGGGACATGTAAGCAAATATTAACATTGCTGTATGTATACTTTTGACCCAGCAGATTTGGTGGCATTTTTAGTAGACCCATAATAAATTCTTAAAAGAACCAAATATCATGAATTTTTTTTGGTGACAAAGAAGTAAGTGCTCCAATCACTCTATCACAAAAAAATAAGAGTTGTTGAAATTATTGGAAACTCAAGAAAGCCATGACATTATGTTCTTTACAAGTATATGTAAACTTTTGACCACGACTGTATGTATACATATAGCCTACTCTTTTCGAGAATGTTTTAATTAAGGGTGCACAAAAACATTTGATTCACAACCAAATCGCAACCAGAAGGAGCTTTTCTAACCAGTAACCTGTTTTGAAAAGTTTCATTTAATCATCACACCAAGTAGTACATTGCAATAATCTGTTTAAATCGAGAATGGTGTTGAATCAAGAATCGATTCTGATGATTTGCCTGAGTAGCTGGACAGGACATTTAAAAAAAATAATTAAAAAAAGAATCATTTCTGAATCGAATTGTCACCCCAGGAATCGGAATCGAATCGAATTGTTAGGTGCCCAAAGATTCAAACCCCTCGTAATGAAAAACTGGAAATAATAATAATAATAATAATAACTGGGATTTATATAGCGCTTTTCTAAGTACCCAAAGTCGCTTTACATGTAGAACCCATCAATCATTCACACCTGGTGGTGGTAAGCTACTTTTCATAGCCACAGCTGCCAAATATGAGATTTACCATTTTGTAACTGTCTGCATGCTCAAAATACATTAACTCACAACCATATTAAATTAAATAATTTGTTATTTGATTATAATGAAGCTGCACACGTTTGTTACTGTATGCTACTATTTACAAAAACGGCAATAATAGAAAACAGTTAAATTTAGATCCAAACCAAATTTTCATACTAACAGTACATGCAGCTTTTTTACAAGCTTTAAAGCGTGAATGTGTCAGTGCATGGTAAATGAAGAACACATTGAAACACAAACAAGATGAGAGAAATATAATCAAATTTTGCTTCAAACACTGGAGAGAGTAAATGTGTTTTTATATATTTATATTTACATAACATAGGGTTGTACAGTATACCGGTATTAGTATAGTACCGCGATACTAATTAATTATTTTCGGTACAATACCGTCTCTGAAACGTACCGGTCCCGCATGTCGTGACATTGCTGGTTTTACGAGCAGAGGAGCATGTTCACAGACACAGAGTACTTACAAGCAGACACAGTGTGTAGACAGAAAAGGGAGAACGGACGCATTTTGGCTTAAAGACTAACGATAAAGGTGAAGTTATAACACTGAAACACCCTCAGGAAGAGGTGCTTTAAGACATGGCTAGCGAGCTAGCGGCTAACGTCCACCCGCCGTCGGCAGTGTTTTAGCGACTTATAAATCACTAATCCCGGTCTCCATGGCGACAAATTAAGTATCATCCCTGCAGGACGAGGAGTAGCTAAACATGCTTCACTACACACTGTAGCTCACCAGCATCAAAATGTAAACAAACGCCATTGGTGGATCTACACCTAACATCCACTGTAATTATATCAAGTACAGGCACGTATCTCGTCGATACTAGTATGATTACGTCCATATTTTTTGGCATCACAACATCTTCTTTCGTTTTTTTAAAATGTATAATATGTTTATAACCTCAGGAAATATGTCCCTGGACACATGAAGACTTTGAATATTTCCAATGTATGATCCTGTAACTACTTGGTATCAGATCGATGCCCAAATTTGTGGTATCATCCAAAACTAATGTAAAGTATCAAACAACGGAAGAATAAGTGATTATTACATTTTAACAGAAGTGTAGACAGAACATGTTAAAAGAGAAATTAAGCAGATATTAACAGTAAATGAACAAGTAGATTAATAATCCATTTTTACAGTTTGTCCTTGATAACGTTGACAAAATAATAGGTAAATAAATGACACAATATGTTACTGCATACGTCAGCAGACTAATTAGGAGCCTTTGTTTGTTTACTTACTACTAACAGACAAGTTGTCTAGTATGTTCTCTATTTTATTTAAGGACTTAACTGCAATAATAAACATATGTTTAATGTACCCTAAGATTTTTTGTTAAAATAAAGCCAATAATGCCATTTTTTTGTGGTCTCCTTTATTTAGAAAAGTACCGAAAAGTATAGAAATCATTTTAGTGCTGGTACCAAAATGTTGGTATCGTTACAACTATGGATGTCCGATAATGGCTTTTTGCCGATATCCGAAATCCCGATATTGTCCAACTCTTTAATTACCGATACCGATATCAACCGATATAGGCAGTCGTGGAATTAACACATTATTATGCCTAATTTGGACAGCCAGGTATGGTGAAGATAAGGTACTTTTTAAAAAATAAAATAAAATAAGATAAATAAATTAAAAACATTTTCTTGAATAAATAAGAAAGTAAAACAATATAAAAACAGTTTCATATAAACTAGTAATTAATGAAAGTGAGTAAAATTAACTGTTAAAGGTTAGTACTATTAGTGGACCAGCACCACGCACAATCATGTGTGCTTACGGACTGTATCCCTTGCAGACTGTATTGATATATATTGATATATAATGTAGGAACCAGAATATTAATAACAGAAAGAAACAACCCTTTTGTGTGAATGAGTGTGAATGAATGAGGAAGGTGTTTTGGGTTGGTGCACTAATTGTAATTGTGTTTTTTATGTTGATTTAATAAAATAAAAAAAATAAAAATAAAAAAACCATACCGATAATAAAAAAACCCGATACCGATAATTTCCGATATTACATTTTAACGCATTTATCGGCCGATATTATCGGACATCTCTAGTTACAACACTAACATACCAGCAAATACATTGTCAAGTACTTCCTTACCTTGCAGGCTTTCTACTAGCTGGCGTTGGAGTGCAAGTTGCTGTGTTTGCTTGGGTTGCGGTTGTCACAGATGTCAGTCATGGACATGGCGTTGACGTTCACACACGTGCTGCACAACAGAAAGTCATCATCAGTAGAGAGGAGGCTGCTGACAAGAAGAAGCTGCGACAGATCAGCTGGACTCCAGCCAAAGTGAGAAAGAAGGATTGCCTCTGTGATAAATGAAATGTACTCTTCCCAAAAGTTATTTCTGCTTGTCAGCCTGTGAAAGATGATCCAAGGTGGAGTCTTACCGGTTGTCGTTGATGTCTGTGGTGTTTCCTGCGTACAGAGAAAGGTGTGTGAGGGCACAGTGAGCAAGCAGCACACTACAACACATTTGAACAAATGGTGCATGCATGCATGCTCATCGGTTTAGGTCCCCTGAGCAGTTTGGGCCTTTACTGCTTTAAATAACGTTGTCATTTGTTAGTTCCACCCGGAGTCCAAACGCGGAGGCGGTTGTTTGAGGAGGACTTGAGCTACTGCGGAGGCAAACTATATTGCCAAAAGTATTTGGCCACCCATCCAAATGATTAGAATCAGGTGTCCTAATCACTTGGCCCGGCCACAGGTGTATACAATCAAGCACTTAGGCATGGAGACTGTTTCTACGAACATTTGTGAAAGAATGGGCCACTTTCAGTGATTTCCAGCGTGGAACTGTCATGGGATGCCACCTGTGCAACAAATCCAGTCGTGAAATTTCCTCGCTCCTAAATATTCCAACGTCAACTGTCGGCTTTATTATAAGAAAATGGAAGAGTTTGGGAACAACAGCAACTCAGCCACCAAGTGGTAGGCCACGTAAACTGACAGAGAGGGGTCAGTGGATGCTGAAGCGCATAGTGCAAAGAGGTCGCCGACTTTCTGCATAGTCAGTTGCTACAGAGCTCGAAACTTCATGTGACCTTCCAATTAGCCCACGTACAGTACGCAGAGAGCTTCATGGAATGGGTTTTCATGGCCGAGCAGCTGCATCTAAGCCATACATCACCAAGTCCAATGCGAAGCGTGGGATGCAGTGGTGTAAAGCTTGGTGCCACTGGACTCTAGAGCAGTGGAGACACCTTCTCTGGACTGATGAATCACGCTTTTCCATCTGGCAATCTCATGGACCAGTCTGGGTTTGGAGGTGGCCAGGAGAACGCTACATTTCGGACTGCATTGTGCTGAGTGTGAAATTTGGTGGAGGAGGAATTATGATGTGGGGTTGTTTTTCAGGAGTTGGGCTTGGCCCCTTAGTTCCAGTGAAAGGAACTTCAAATGCTCCAGAATACCATGAATTGCTTAAGAAGTTGAAAAACTTATTTGGGTGTTACCATTTAGTGGTCAATTGTACGAAATATGTACTGTACTGTGCAATCTACCAATAAAAGTTTTAATCAATCAATCAAACCAAAACATTTTGGACAATTCCATGCGCCCAACCTTGTGGTAACAGTTTGGAGCGGGCCCCTTCCTCTTCCAATATAACTGTGCACCAGTGCACAAAGCAAGGTCCATAAAGACATGGATGACAGAGTTTGGTGTGGATGAACTTGACTGGCCTGCACAGAGTCCTGACCTGAACCCGATAGACCACCTTTGGGATGAATTAGAACAGAGACCGAGAGCCAGGCCTTCTTGACCAACATCAGTGTGTGACCTCACCAATGCGCTTTTGGAAGAATGGTGGAAAATTCCTATAAACACACTCCGCAACCTTGTGGACAGCCTTCCCAGAAGAGTTGAAGCTGTAATAGCTGCAAAAGGTGGACCGACATCATATTGAACCCTATGGGTTAGGAATGGGATGGCACTTCAAGTTCATATGTGGGTCAAGGCAGGTGGCCAAATACTTTTGGCAATATAGTGTATGTTATGTGAAAGGATTGCTGTGATTCTGCCTTGTGGCTCAACCAGTTTGTTGGAAAATCTTCAGCTAGTGCACAAATAGATTTGCCCGCCTTTGCCTCTGAACACATTACAATGTCTGTGAACCCAGCTCGCCGTTAGGAGTGGACACCGAATACGGTACGTTTCTTTGGCAACGACCGAATCTCGCTCGTCCTAACGGGCACCAATTCACCTAAAAACCAAAGTTGCCATGTTTCGGTACCTGGGTCATGCCCGGTTGCCTACTCAGCACTTCACCACTTGGCGATCACTCCTGCAGCAGTGAACGCGGACTCAGCCAGAGTGGTGTGTAAAGAGAGTATGGCCCAGACACTTTCAGGTAATCTTCTCAATGATTGGTTAAAAGGCACTCAGGTGACTACAGAGTAGGGATGATGTTTGATAAGAAATTATCGAGTTCGAGCCCATTATCGAATCCTCTTATCGAACCGATTCCTTATCGATTCTCTTATCGATTCCAGATAGGTTGATGTATATGGAAAAAAACACAATATTTGGTTTAACAAAAGCTCACTTTTATTTTATAAGAAAAAATAAATAAATAAATAAATAAATATTTACTGTTACCCCCCTAAAAAAAATAAAATACAAAACATTGATTGTTTTACCAAAAGTATATTAAGTGGGATTTTTCAGAAAAACAAATACACAGTAACACAAAAACATCCTGTTTCTGTGATCACTATAGGTGTATAAATAATAATATAGTGTTAAATAAAATCAGTCCCTTGGGCACAAAACTGAAAATAATACAGCTCTCCAAAAAGTGCACTTCTGCTGCTATTGGAACATACTAACTACACACACTATGACACTAAGAACACCACAGTCATCAATCAACAATTATTCTGCCCTTTCATGAAGGCGAAGCCTGGCAATAATTGCATATTGCCTGTTCTGCCCTCACTATACGTGTTGAGGTTATACAGCTTGGCAGACAGCTAACAAACAATCCAAGACGTCCAATAAAGTTCCAAAGCAGATTAATCCATTTAGGCTCTTTATTGTTGTTGATCTTGCTTTGTCTTTTCCTATCTTTACTTTTGTCTTGCACTGTACTGTAATTTATTTTTATTTTTAAACTGAAATATACACAATGACAAATGTATAAGCTATGTGATTCAATAAACATACTGAAATATAATACACACTATGTAAATATTAGCTTCAAACAAATATACAGTACTATCATCAAACAAATACTTCTGAGTGTTGAAACTATTTCGATGGTGGAAATACACGACTGGCAGCCATTTTAAGTCCTCAAAACATCCATTGAAACAGTGCACAAAAATCGTTTTTCAATAGACATCTTACTATCAATTTGAAACACTTTCCACCTTAATATTGAGTTACGTATATAAACAAGTTAAACAGTTTACTTACAGACTTATCTTTTCCAAGGCTTGTAGGAGCTAACACAACTTGTCTACTTCTCAATTGTCTCATGAACTGAACTGACTCGCCAACCCGGAAGTGCCCAAACTAATGACGCGTAATATTTTCATATCGCCACAAGGTGTCAGTAAGAGTCAAATGGGCATAACATTGCGTCCCACAGGGCATTTCCTGTGGGAAGGGATTCGTTCTCAGGGATTCGAATAAAGAACCAACTCTTTTTCTTTACTATAGTGGTCTCGATAACGGGTACCGGTTCTCAAAAAGGGATTTGAGTCCGAGGACTCGGTTCTTTTCTTATCGAACAACCGGGAAAACCGGTTTCGAGCATCATCCCTACTACAGAGCGCCATGACTGCTACCAAACATGAGCTGATCCTATATGTTTGCGCTGCTACCTCGTAACAATGCACTTTTGTGCAGCATGGGGCTGCTCCACCCACAAGAATTGTGCAACGTTTTTACATCGCTTGCCCAACAATCCGGAAAGAAGGCAAGTATGGGAAGTGAAAGTTTGCGAATAACACTGAAGGGCCACCGATTACATCCTATGTGTCAAAGTCAAGGCACGCGGGCCAGACTCGGCCCACGAATGAATGGTCTATGGCCCCCGGGATGATATTTGATTAGTATTAGAAAAGATGCCTGCGGCTGTTTTGCACGCACCAATACTCCATCAGTGTTGGCGCTAGGGATTATCAAAATGGTGTCCCGGGGACCCCATCAAGTCATAAAAATGGGTTACCACTAGGGATGTCCGATAATGGCTTTTTGCCGATATCCGAAATTCCGATATTGTCCAACTCTTTAATTACCGATACTGATATCGATATCAACCGATATATACAGTCGTGGAATTAACACATTATTATGCCTAATTTGGACAACCAGGTATGGTGAAGATAAGGTACTTTTAAAAAATAAATAAATAAATAAAATAAGATAAATAAATTAAAAACATTTTCTTAAATAAAAAATAAAGTAAAACAATATAAAAACAGTTACATAGAAACTAGTAATTAATGAAAATTAGTAAAATTAACTGTTAAAGATTAGTACTATTAGTGGACCACAATCATGTGTGCTTACGGACTGTATCCCTTGCAGACTGTATTGATATATATTGATATATAATGTAGGAACCAGAATATTAATAACAGAAAGAAACAACCCTTTTGTGTGAATGAGTGTGAATGAGTGCAAATGGGGGAGGGATGTTTTTTGGGTTGGTGCACTAATTGTAAGTGTATCTTGTGTTTTTTATTTTGATTTAATAAAAAAAACAAAAAAAACAACAAAAAAAACGATACCGATAATAAAAGAAACCGATACCAATAATTTCCGATATTACATTTTAACGCATTCCTACACATCCCTAGTTACCACAGTAAATTTTTAGGTCCCACTTTTTTGTAAGCGTTTTGAAAACAAATGATACATGTATGCATTATCCTGTTACATCTCACATTCTATAGCAGGGGTGTCAAACTCATTTTAGATTGGGGGCCACATGGAGAAAAATCTACTCCCAACTGGTAAAATCCTGGCACGATAACTTCAAAATAAAGACAACTTCAGATTGTTTTCTTTGTTTAAAAATAGAACAAGCACATTCTGAAATTGTACAAATCATAATATTGTTGTTGTTTTTTTACACTTACATGTTGTGGTTAATAGTATTCTATCTTTATTTGTCGTTATTTATCATTTCTGAATAAATTGTGTGATAATGTCACGACTCATGGGTGATAATTTTCAATCCATCAAGATAAAACATTTAAAACAAAATCAAATTACAGGATGTTATTATCGAAATTAAAATTAACCACATCCGTGGGAGAGGGGCAAAGATCCAACAGTGTTTGCCGGTCATACACGAGCAGTGAGCTGACAGAGACGACAACAGTTGCGAACAGCACAAAAACAAACAGAGCTGACTGCGAGAGACAGCAGGCCACAGCACTGTCAGGACATGGACTATGGGGTGTTTGTTTTCCCCAGATGCAAGTAAAGTTGGATCGGACATGGCGTGAAGGTTAGGACATAATTTTATTTTAACACTAACTACAAAAAGGGTACAAACAAAAGGCGCGCTAAAGGCGGAGATAAACTTGGCTAAGAAACAAAAACTACCACAAAGGCAAAACTATGGACAATAAACAAAAACTTACTTGGACCATGAAAATAGACACAACTCACTTGGCATGGAACTATGGTAGCATGGGTAACATGAATAGCAGAAGTCAAACAGAGTTACCGGTAATGTCGCCAGGCTGACTTCCTGGCAACTATCGGCTTAAATAGTCTTGAACATGATTAATGACAGGTGTGTGAGTCCAAATGAATCAGGTGCGTGACATGAGGACAGGTGAAAACTAATGGGTTGTCATGGAAACAAAACAAACAAGAGTGCACAAAAGAGTCCAAAAACCAAACGAACATAACCAAAACAAAACATGATTCATACTTGGCAACCCTCCCGGATTTTCCGGGAGACTCCCGAAATTCAGCGCCTCTCCCAAAAACCTCCCGGGACAAATTGTCTCCCGAAATTCAGGCGGAGCTGGAGGCCACTCCCCCTCCAGCTCCATGTGGACCTGAGTGACGTGCCAACAGCTCATTTTCACGTCCGCTTTCCCACAATATAAACAGTGTGCCTGCCCAATGACGTTATAACTGAAGAATGATCGAGGGCGAGTTCTTGGTTTCTTATGTGAGTTTATTTTTAGGCAGTTTCATTAACGTCCTCCCAGCGCTTTAATAACACACAACAACAGCAGTCACGTTTTCGTCTACCGTAAAGCAGTTCGTCTGCCGTAAACAGCAATGTTGTGACACTCTTAAACAGGACAATACTGCCTTCTACTGTATATGCATATAAATAAATAAATGATAAATGGGTTGTACTTGTATAGCGCTTTTCTACCTTCAAGGTACTCAAAGCGCTTTGACACTACTTCCACATTTACCCATTCACACACAC
The DNA here is from genome assembly GCF_033978685.3 of Nerophis lumbriciformis. Classification (NCBI taxonomy): domain Eukaryota; kingdom Metazoa; phylum Chordata; class Actinopteri; order Syngnathiformes; family Syngnathidae; genus Nerophis; species Nerophis lumbriciformis. Next base: position 42,091,417 of record NC_084550.2, on the reverse strand, counting down.
ATTCACACACTGATGGAGGGAGCTGCCATGCAAGGCGCTAACCAGCACCCATCAGGAGCACATATGTGACAATAACATCTAGAGCTTTTAGAGAGTGCAGTGCACAACTGCGCACACGACAAGGAGACGAAGCAGAAGAACGAGGAAGATACAGCCATGGCGACGCCGACGACGAGTAAGATGAAGAAATACGCTTGTAAGTTCCAAGCCGCAGCTGCGATTGGACCTGGATAGCCTCCGGGAAGAAGTAGAGGACTACCAAGTGCTTGGCAGTGAAGATCTTCCTCAGGAAGCAAAGAGGGGGGGTTACCCACATATGCGGTTTCTCATAGTCATTCACATCGACGTCCCTTATGTGGGCTCTGTACCGAGGATGTCGTTGTGGCTTGTACAGCCCTTTGAGACTTTTGTGATTTAGGGCTATATAAATAAACATTGATTGATGTATTGATTGATTGACCGGTTTTGGGCCATGCTAGGGAGAGATGGAAGATTCCAAACTCTAGTGCATTTGATGAAAGCACTTTTGTGCGTTCCACACAGCAATGCATCATCAGAGAGGGTGTTTAGCATGGTTAGAAAAATAGTGACAGAGAATAGAACAAGGATGGACAATTCAACCCTTAACTCAACAATGAGTAGATGCGTGTGTATATGTGTAAATAAATGAACACTGAAATTCAAGTATTTATTTTATTTATTTTTATATATATATATATATATATATATATATATATATGAAATACTTGACTTGGTGAATTCTAGCTGTAAATATACTCCTCCTCTCTTAACCACGCCCCCACCCCAACCACACACCCCCTCCCGAAATCGGAGGTCCCAAGGTTGGCAAGTTTGACATGATCACACAGACATGACAAGCACATACTGGCGCCATCTTGCATCTGAGCATTATGTGCGTGCGTCCTCTGCGACAGTGTTTTCTCCCTGTCAGACAGCAGTTTCGAGCGCTTCCGTATGGAGTCTACTTGTCACGGCCCATGCGCAATCCCTTATTCTCATTCCCTCCGCAGCAAGCGGCGCCAGCAGCTCCGCTAGAAGCGCCTCGGGACACACCACACGGACAATCGACAATCAGCGCAACTGGATCTGATGAGGGCCGACGCCAGACCAGCGGACCCGAAGATCCAGTGCCAGAACGTAGTTCACTCTTTGTAGTAAGCATCCCGTCTCTGGCTTCCCTTCGTACCTGCTCTCTGTGTTTTCCCTCTGCCCGTGTCTTACATGTCTTCTGTGTTCCCTGCAGTATTCCTTCCGTCTCCAGTGATCGAGATGTGCGCCTCGTTTTATTGGACTTCCCTCTGGATTTTGGACTGCTTCCCTTGATCCTCAACCCCCGCTTGGACACGGACTTTGACGCTTCTCTCCAACCCCCGACCTCTCACTTGCTCACAGACTTCCTTCTTGCCTTGCCCTCTGGACTTTTGGACAATTCATCCAACACGCACAAACAACACCCTCTGGTAACATTTACATTGCTAATTCCTCACATCGTCTTACACCACACACCATTAGTAGCATTCACACCAAAACATGTTCAATAAAGAGCTTTATCCTATCGTTGTGTCGTTTCCTTCCCCCGGGGAACGTAACACTACTGACAAATAGTAGTTCAAATTGTACGCTACTTTGTATTAGAAATGGCAACAGCGGAGGATGCATGTGCATGTACGAGCCAGCCTGCCCCACAACAAGCAGGTTTCCACAACTCATATGGAAACCCTGTTTCCATATGAGTTGGGAAATTGTGTTAGATGTAAAAATAAACGGAATACAATGATTTGCAAATCATTTTCAACCCATATTCAGTTGAATATGCTACAAAGACAACATATTTGATGTTCAAACTGATAAACATTTTTTTTGTTGCAAATAATCATTAACTTTAGAATTTGATGCCAGCAACATGTGACAAAGAAGTTGGGAAAGGTGGCAATAAATACTGATAAAGTTGAGGAATGCTCATCAAACACTTATTTGGAACATCCCACAGGTGAACAGGGAAATTGGAAACAGGTGGGTGCCATGATTGGGTATAAAAGTAGATTCCATGAAATGCTCAGTCATTCACAAAAAAAGATGGGGAAAGGGTAACCACTTTGTCAACAAATGCGTGAGCAAATTGTTGAACAGTTTAAGAAAAACCTTTCCCAACCAGCTATTGCAAGGAATTTAGGTATTTCACCATCTACAGTCCGTAATATCATCAAAGGGTTCAGAGAATCTGGAAAAATCACTGCACGTAAGCAGCTAAGCCCGTGACCTTCGATCCCTCAGGCTGTACTGCATCAACAAGCGACATCAGTGTGTAAAGGATATCACCACATCGGCTCAGGAACACTTCAGAAACCCACTGTCAGTAACTACAGCTGGTCCCTACATCTGTAAGTGCAAGTTAAAACTCTCCTATGCAAGGCGAAAACTGTTTATCAACAACACCCAGAAACATCGTCGGCTTCGCTGGGTCTGAGCTCATCTAAGATGGCCTGATAGAAAGTGGAAAAGTGTTCTGTGGTCTGACGAGTCCACATTTCAAATTGTTTTTGGAAACTGTGGACGTCGTGTCCTCCGGACCAAAGAGGAAAAGAACCACCCTGATTGTTATAGGCGCAAAGTTAATGGTATGGGGGTGTATTAATGCGCAAGACATGGGTAACTTACACATCTGTGAAAGCGCCATTAATGCTGAAAGGTACATACAGGTTTTGGAGCAACATATGTTGCCATCCAAGCAACGTTACCATGGACGCCCCTGCTTATTTCAGCAAGACAATGCCATGCCACGTGTTACATCAACGTGGCTTCATAGTAAAAGAGTGCGGGCACTAGACTGGCCCGCCTGTAGTCCAGACCTGTCTCCCATTGAAAATGTGTGGCGCATTATGAAGCCTAAAATACCACAACGGAGACCCCCGGACTGTTGAACAACTTAAGATGTACATCAAGCAAGAATGGGAAATAATTCCACCTGAGAAGCTTAAAAAATGTGTCTCCTCAGTTCCCAAACGTTTACTGAGTGTTGTTAAAAGAAAAGGCCATGTAACACAGTGGTGAACATGCCCTTTCCCAACTACTTTGGCACATGTTGCAGCCATGAAATTATAAGTTCATTATTATTTGCAAAAAAAAAACAAAGTTTATGAGTTTGAACATCAAATATCTTGTCTTTGTAGTGCATTCAATTGAATATGGGCTGAAAATGATTTGCAAATCTTTATATTCCGTTTATATTTACATCCAACAAAATTTCCCAAGTCATATGGAAACGGGGTTTGTAAAATCTCTGCCTTGGTTTGATTTGACCTTTTCGAGACTTATGCAGATCCCAAATACACAACAACAGATACCAATAGGTAAGAAACTTCGCTTTTTGCATAATAGGTCCCCTTTACGAAGACAATCTTAACGCTTAAAGGTTACTTTATTATAGGACGGGATCACTCCTCACACAAGCTTTTCTGCATACAAACAACAAACTCTTCTCAGCCAAGTCAGATGGGACCTCTTGTCTATCTGCTGGATTATCACTGCAGAATCCAATTGAGTCAATTACATTACGGGTGCTTTAATTAATAATTATGTCTGCATTTCTGCCTTATCTTGCGTCCCTGAACAACTCGTCTGGGGAATCGTCAACCATTTGGCGTCTGCCATAAATGAAATTTAATAAATACACAATCACTGGGCGCTCTATGTGAATTATAATTCCATTTAAAACAAGAGATTGTCATTGAGTTGCAGTTGTATAGAACTGTGCTCCGTTATACTAAGGCCCCATTTACACTAAGCCGGATAAGGTTATCCAGGGTAAATCCCACTTAACCTTATCCGTGTCCACACACAACAATGCCACCGTTTAGGACCCCCTCGCCCCTTCGTCCGCCGGCGCAAGGCGAACTAATATGCATGCGCGGAAAATGCACACGTCATAGTCACCTCCAGTGTTGCTTTGTATGTAAGTTCTTAAATGCAACTTGTCTGAACAATATCCAGTGTTGTAGTAGTTCAATTAACTGGAATCCAGTGTGCTGTGGGGCCCTATTGTAGTGAATCACACCTCAAATCTTTATTAGACACATAAACAATGTGATAAAGAACCTTTCACATCAATCAAATTAGGGATCTTGCCTTCACCTTCATTGTCCATTCCTTTTTGGTGACTTTATATACTCTGGACCTAAACGTTGAGTCCGCGACATACATGGCGGACAATAACTGATCCGTAGTTAGTCTTCCCTCGACGGCCAGGTAATCAAAGCACACGCTACCTTTTTTATCACATCCACGGGAGCCCGCATTCTCGTTGTCTGTCCTTCGACAAATGGACAAAGTCTTTCGCTAAGTAGAATCACATTTGAAAGTTCTCTTGCCGTCTGAGAAGTGTTGTATCCCAAATAGCTGCAATCGCTTTCTCTTAAGGTATTCATGTGTGATTTGCACAAGTGTCTGTACATGTAGAAGAATGAGATACACGGGCATATCTGGATGACTCACTTCCATATTTCCAGTAGTTATGTCCGAGTTACGAAACCGTTTTATTATCAAGCTGGCTGTGGCGCGTTCTTTCTGACGTCACTTCCTGTGCGGGGCGCGATCTTTCTGCCGTTACTTCCTCTCCAAACTCAGTTTGTAAACAATCAATGAGTCCATACAAAGCTAAGAGCCGGAGATTCAAGAAATACACGGCGCACTTACCCGTGTAAAAAATTGTCCGAAGATGGGAACCTTAAACCCTGGTTGAGTGTGGATGAAACGGGGCTTAGGCTAAATAGTTATTTGTTTAAGAGGTTAAACGACTTAGTGTAGACATGGCCTAAGAGGTCATTGTAGTATTTTGGTCAGCTCATGCTGCTGTTAGGGTAAATACAATGTGATAGTTCAATACCACTCCCATGATAAATATGCACTGGTCATATCATTGTCCGTGTAAAGAAACAATTTGATCCTTGTATTGGGTCTTATTATAGTGTATTGATTGTGCAGGAGTCCCTAATAGTCTAGCTACTAGCTTCTACTCATTGTTATTCATGGCTTGGGCTGTCGTAAATTTGGTGGCACTTTGCACAAATGTAACGACTTGGCCATTTTCAGGGAGCCTCATGGGTGGCCAGACGTTTGCATAGTGAAAATATGTGGCAGATAATGAAAATCTAAACCCAGCAGCAGGATCCCTCACAACGTTTCCTGAAATGTACCAGAAAGCCATTTTGACCCACACCTGGTAGTTTCACACATTTGCTGTAAATCTTATTGGAATAAAAATATATGCATCCATGGAAATCATTGCAAACAGACTGGAAAGTAACACAATGATGATGTTTACTTTGGATAATCATTCAACACGATCTTTGTAATTGGGATTGTAGTTGGCAGTTTTAGCTTTTCCAGTTTCACTTCAGTCTCCACAGCTGGATTCAAGAAGGTGTGGTGTCGTTAACATAACGGAGCCAATGCTATTATTCTGAATGACATGAAGTGACACATGGAGCCTTATCTGTCAGCTCCAGACACCTCCGGAAAACATTCACTTTGAAGGTACAGTATATTAAGAATGGGCCGCACTCAGTGATTTCCATTGTGGAACTGTCATAGGATGCCACCTGTGCAACAAATCCAGTCGTGAAATGTCCTCGCTCCTAAATATTCCAAAGTCAACTGTCGGCTTTATTATAAAAAAAAGTGAAGAGTTTGGGAACAACAGCAACTCAGCCGCCAAGTGGTAGGCCACATAAACTGACAGAGGGGTCAGCGGATGCTGAAGCGCATAGTGCAAAGACTTTCTGCACAGTCAGTTGCTACAGAGATACAAACTTCATATGACCTTCCAATTAACCCACGTACAGTACGCAGAGAGCTTCATGAAATGGGTTTCCATGGCCGAACAACTGCATCTAAGCCATACATCACCAAGTCCAATGCAAAGCGTGGGATGCAGTGGGGTAAAGCACGTCGCCACTGGACTCTAGAGCAGTGGAGACGCCTTCTCTGGACTGATGAATCACGCTTTTCCATCTGGCAATCTGATGGAGGAGTCTGGGTTTGGAGGTTGCCAGGAGAACGCTACATTTCAGACTGCACTGTGCCGAGTGTGAAAATTGGTGGAGGAGGAATTATGGTGTGGGGTTATTTTTCAGGAGTTGGGCTTGACCCCTTAGTTCCAGTGAAAGGAATTTTGAATGCTCTAGGATACCAAAACATTTTGGACAATTCCATGCTCTCAACCTTGTGGGAACAGTTTGGAGCGGGCCCCTTCCTCTTCCAACATCACGGTCCATAAAGACATGGATGACAGAGTCTGGTGTGGATGAACTTGACTGGCCTGCACAGAGTCCTGACCTGAACCCGATAGAACACCTTTGGTATGAATTAGAAAGGAGACTGAGAGCCAGGCCTTCTCCACCAACATCAGTGTGTGACCTCACCAATGCGCTTTTGGAAGAATGGTGGAAAATTCCTATAAACACACTCCGCAACCTTGTGGACAGCCTTCCCAGAAGAGTTGAAGCTGTAATAGCTGCAAACGGTGGACCGACATCATATTGAACCCTATGGGTTAGGAATGGGATGGCACTTCAAGTTCATATGTGAGTCAAAGCAGGTGGCCAAATACTTTTGGCAATATAGTGTATGAAGCCCAATTCTGATTTTTTTTGTCCAAATCTTGACATGCACACAAAATGCTACTTTAATTTGTGTCTAATGCAGGGGTCCACAAGCATTTTGACTCGGGGACTACATTGGGTAAAAATAATTTGGCTATCAATTTGTGTGTGTGTGTGTGTACATATGAGAGACAAGTGGTAGAAAAAAGATGGATGGATGGAGACATATAAATAGATATATTTAAATAAATATATTAGGGCTGTCAAAAACATTTCAATAATGGCACACATTTTTTTAATGGCCGATTAACGCACACGCATCCATTTTGACACTCAGGCAGTGCCGTTGCGGGGGAACTTGGCTGCAACGCACTTGTTACAGTCATTTACCTTATGGAAAATATCAGGTTCAAAGTACGTGGGTTCTGAGCCGAGGATGTCCTTGTGGCTTGTGCAGCCTTTCGAGACTATTGTGATTAATGGCTATATAAATAAACTTTGATTTGATTTGACTTTGGCCCCTTCTACACTAAGCCGGCTAAGGTTATCCAGGGTAAATAATGTGATAAAGAACCTTTGACAACAATCAAACTAGGGATCTAGATATCTGGTCAGGACACTCATCACTCTTTTGCCTTCACCTTCATTGTCCATTCCTTTTTGGTGACTTTATATACTCTGGACCTAGACGTTGAGTCTGCGACATACATGGCGGACAATAACTGATACAGTCTGCTTTGCCAGTCCAAATGTATTCGCCGTTTTCCGTAGTCTTCCCTCGACGGCCAGGTAATACAAAGCACAAGCTACCTTTTTTTATCACATCCACGGTAGCCCGCATTCTCGTTGTCTCTCCTTCGACAAATGGACAAAGTTTTTCGCTAAGTAGAAGCACAGCTGATCTGGACATTGGAAAGTTATCTTGCCGTCTGAGAAGTGTTGTATCCCAAATAGCTGCAAACTCTTAAGGTATTCATGTGTGATTTCCACAAGTGTCTGTACATGTAAAGAATGAGAAACACGGGCATGTCTGGATGACTCGCCTCCATATTTCCAGTGGTTAGCTCCGAGTTACGAAACCGCTTTATTGTCAAGCTGGCTGTGGCGCGTTCTTCTGACGTCACTTTCTGTGTTTTCCGTAGTCTTCCCTCGACGGCCAGGTAATACAAAGCACACGCTACCTTTTTTATCACATCCACGGGAGCCCGCATTCTCGTTGTCTCTCCTTCGACAAATGGACAAAGTTTTTCGCTAAGTAGAATCACAGCTGACCTGGACATTGGAAAGTTCTCTTGCTGTCTGAGAAGTGTTTTATCCCAAATAGCTGCAATCTCTTAAGGTATTCATGTGTGATTTCTGTACATGTAAAGAATGAGAAACACGGGCATGTCTGGATGACTCGCCTTCATATTTCCAGGGGTTAGCTCCGAGTTACAAAACCGCTTTATTATCAAGCTGGCTGTGGCGCGTTCTTTCTGACGTCACTTCCTGTGTGGGGCGCGGTCTTTCTGGCGTCAGTTCCTCTCCGAAATCAGTTTGTAAACGATCAATGAGTCCATACAAAGCTAAGAGCCGGAGATTCAAGAAATACACGGCGCACTTACCCGTGTAAAAAATTGTCCAAGGAGGGGAACCTTAAACGCTGGTTTAGTGTGGCTGAAACGGGGCTTAGGCTAAATAATTATTCGTTTAAGGGGTTATCCGGCTTAGTGTAGAGTCAACATAGCCTTTGACAAATATTTAATGCTCTACGGTCATTGACTAACAAAAATGACTAACAATAGCGACTGGCTCGTACATGCACATGCATCCTCTGCTGGTGTCATTTCTAATACAAAGTTGTCTATAGATAGAATGTATATCTGTCAGTAGACGTGCTATGGAAGAGCTGAAAACTACAACATGGACTGGCGGGGAAAATAGGCAGTCGAAGTGGAGCCAAATTTAGAAGACCGCCCACAAAACGGCACATCCTGAAGAGACGGTCAAAGTTATGTAAAACATAATTTAAGCTACCTTTTGACCAAAGAAACAACATGTCGAAAACAAATTATAATATGACCCTGTGGAAGTCCTACTAACAGACACGGCACCGGAGCCAAGCGTGCAGGTTAAACAAGGTTTTAATGATTTCCAGCAACAAAAGTTCTCTCTCCTAGTAGAATGTGACTTTTCAGTCCCATCCGTATCCTCCTCCCCTCCTGCACCCGGCCGCTCACTGTTAAAGACAACAGATGATTAGATTAACACGTACCACCTGTGCAATTTAATTATCTCCCAGCTGTGTCTCGCAGTCAGCACATGCCACGCCCCATCTGATGGCGCTCTGTTTCCAGCACCAGGGAAAGAGGCGGTGACCTTTGCTCCTGCAAGCGCGCTGATCACACTCCCTCTCCACAGACCCATTCAAATTCCTTTGCTCTGATCAAAAAGGAGTAATTCACTTCATAAAAAATGTATCAAACTTCTCGGTTTTATTTGTTTGCTTTGACAAAATAGAATAAAAAACATTTGGAGTCTTTTTGCATTTGAATGTTAAATACGCACACTCTCTTCCATGAAAATGTAGTTTGTTTGATCGCCGTGTGACACGTGTTCATGTTCCTTTTGTTTTGCATCTTTGCTTAGGATCTTATGTTTCCTTTGGGTTATTGTTGATGTCCTTCATTTTATCTCCGGAGATGCAGACACTCCCTGAGCTGGACTAAGCTACTGGAGGTGCAGCAGGTGATTCCAATCAGCAACCTTTTAATCACCTCAGCTGCAGCAGGAGAGAATTCTTTGTTTGTTTGCCGGAGATTCGTTGCCGCAACGTCCTCGCCCCCTTCTTTCAGCTTCTTCCTGCTGTTTCAGTAACCTCTTAGGCTCCCCTGCAAATTAGTCTCTAGTTTGTGTTATTCTTTATTTTTCGATATATTATATTTTATAAAAAAAATTTTTTTTGCACGGTAGCTTTTTTTTTTTTTTTTTGGACAGTGTAATAAATACACTTTTCGGTTCACGCTTATCCTGTCTCTGCATCCTGGGATCCATTAACTTTCCCGTTGAGGCCACAATGTTGCATTTTTGTGTGAATGAATATTTATTGTTGATATTCAACTTCAACTTATTATTCTTCTTCTCCAGATTTTGGCGCGCTTTACCTTCCACATTTTTCACCCGATTCAAACCGTTCCAACTACAAACCGGTCAGCCTATTCGGGAATCGCAGGCTTTCCCTTGACAAATTCCAAAAATTCCCATTTTTCCCATTCAAAATGAATTGGCCATTTTTCAAACTTCCACCATTGGCACATTTTTCAACCGATTCAAACCATTCCACCTTCAACACATTCCACATTCCACCATCCTGTACATTCAAACTACCAGGATTTTCCAGAATTCCTGCTTTTCCAAAGCCCTATTTCCACCTTTTTTTTCTGGCAACTACTTCTTCCACATTTTTCAACCCACTTCAACCGTTCCACCGTCAAACATTACTCTCAATCAGGAAAAAAAACTTAGTTGTTTTTTGAACTGGAAAAATTCCCGAACTTCCAGGAATTTTGTAATACCATTTCTCAATTCAACATGTTACTACTTAACCATTTCTCAATCGATTAAAAAAATTCCAACACCAACCATTTCAACTCATTCAGGACATTCAAGTTTTTTACCATTTTCAAAAAAATTCCCGCTTTTCCCAATTTTTTCTGAAATTCCCATTGAAATGAATGGGACATTCTTCAAAGTTCCACAACTTCCAAATTTTTCTTCTGATTCAAACTGTTCCAACATCAAAATATTAAGCCTGTTTGGGAATTGTGTGCTCTACTTCAACAATTCTAAAAATAATTCCCGGATTTCCCATAATTCCTTTTTTTTTTTTTTGCATTTTCCCCATTCAAAATTAATGAATGGGGAATGAAAAAGGAGGATTACCTCCAAATTCTTCAGGACAACCTAAAATAATCAGCCCGGAAGTTGAGTCTTGGGCACAGTTGGGTGTTCCAACAGGACAATGACCCCAAACACATGTCAAAAGTGGTAAAGGAATGGCTAAATCAGGCTAAAATTAAGGTTTTAGAATGGCCTTCCCAAAGTTCTGACTTAAACGCGTGGACAATGCTGAAGAAACAAGTCCAAGTCAGAAAACCAACACATTTAGCTGAACTGCACCAATTTTGTCAAGAGGAGTGGTTAAAAATTCAACCAGAAGCTTGTGGATGGCTACCAAAAGCACCTTATTGCAGTGAAACTTGCCAAGGGACATGTACCGGTAAGCAAATATTAACATTGCTGTATGTATACTTTTGACCCAGCAGATTTGCTCACATTTTCAGTAGACCCATAATAAATTTGTAAAAGAACCAAAATTCATGAATGTTTTTTGTGACCAACAAGTATGTGCTTCAATCACTCTATCACAAACAAATAAGAGTTGTAGAAAGTATTGGAAACTCAAGACAGCCATGCCTTTATGTTCATTACAAGTGTAACTTTTGATCGCGAATGTATATGCTTAGAATAGGCCGTGCAACTAATCATATCCTCTAAGTTCCAGTTGAAACTGGGTCCAAGTTCAAGTATACGCACATTGACTCTTATCGCCCACATTTTTGCCACTGTTGACGTGGCTTCTTTGCCGAGATCTGAAGGACAACACCAGATATGAATACGGAGTCCAGGAAGGAGAAGGCAGAGGAAGATTCCACGCCTGGAAGCAGACACCTCATTGCATATTCCTACATTGTGATATAAAGGACTGTCTCAGAAAATTAGAATATTGTGATAAAGTTATTTATTTTCTGTAATGCAATTAAAAAAACTAAAATGTCATACATTCTGGATTCATTACACATCAACTAAAATATTGCAAGCCTTTTATTATTTTAATATTGCTGATTATGGCATACAGCTTAAGAAAACTCAAAAATTGTATCTAAAAAAATTAGAATATTTTCTCAGACCAAGTAAAAAAAAAAGATTTATAACAGCAAAACAAAATCAAACATTTGAAAATGTCAATTAATGCACTCAGTACTTGGTTGGGAATCATTTTGCACGGATTACTGCATCAATGCGGCGTGGCATGGAGGCAATCAGCCTGTGGCATTGCTGTGGTGTTATGGATGCCCAGGATGCTTCAATAGCGGCCTTTAGCTCATTTGCATTATTGGGTCTGGTGTCTTTCAGCTTCTTCTTCACAATACCCCACACATTCTCTATGGGGTTCAGGTCAGGGGAGTTGGCAGGCCAATCGAGGACAGTAATGCCATGGTCACTACACCAGTTACTGGTGGTTTTGGCACTGTGGGCAGGTGCCAGATCATACTGGAAAATGAAATCATCATCTCCATAGAGCTTTTCAACAGATGGGAAGCGTGTAGTGCTTTCGGTTTCAAAATTATCGGTATCTGTTTCAAAAAGTAAAATTTATGACTTTTTAAAATGCCGCTGTGTGGACGGAGGGAGAAGTACAGAGCGCCAATAAACCTTAAAGGCACTGCCTTTGCGTGCCGGCCCAGTCACATAATATCTACGGCTTTTCACACACACAAGTGAATTCAAGGCATAAAGGTCAACAGCCATACAGGTCACACTGAGGGTGGCCGTATAAACAAGATTGCAAAGCTTAACGGGCTGCATGTGGCCCCCGGGGCCTTAATTTGCCGAGGTCTGGTCTAGAGTTTACAAACTGGAAATTCATAGTGTAAAAGTGAAGTGAAGTGAATTATATTTATATAGCGCTTTTCTCTAGTGACTCAAAGCGCTTTTACATAGTGAAACCTAATATCTAAGTTACATTCAAACCAGTGTGGGTAGCACTGGGTACAGGGTCTTGCCCAAGGACACAACGGCAGTGACTAGGATGGCAAAAGCGGGGATCGAACCTGGTACCCTCAAGTTGCTGGCACGACCACTCTACCAACCGAGCTATGCCGCCCCTTGTCTCTGCAAAAAATATCCTCTTCAGCTTCTACACAGACAGGTAAGAAGGAGAAGCAGCATGGTACCCAGATGCCTTGAGTTAGGTTTGTGTGCATATAACAAAATAAAATTAAAAAATTAAAAAAAAATACATAAAATACATTTGTAACCAGTGTTCGAAAAAGAGACGGTATAGTACCGAAAATGATTCATTAGTATCGTGGTACTACAAACCCCGTTTCCATGTGAGTTGGGAAATTGTGTTAGATGTAAATACAATGATTTGCAAATCCTTTTCAACCCATATTCAATTGAATGCACTACGAAGACAAGATATTTGATGTTCAAACTCATAAACTTTATTTTTTTTTTTGCAAATAATAATTAACTTAGAATTTCATGGCTGCAACATGTGCCAAAGTAGTTGGGAAAGGGCATGTTCACCACTGTGTTACATGGCCTTTCCTTTTAACAACACTCAGTAAACGTTTGGGAACTGAGGAGACACATTTTTTAAGCTTCTCAGGTGGAATTCTTTCCCATTCTTGCTTGATGTACAGCTTAAGTTGTTCAACAGTCCGGGGGTCTCCATTGTGGTATTTTAGGCTTCATAATGCGCCACACATTTTCAATGGGAGACAGGTCTGGACTACAGGCAGGCCAGTCTAGTACCCGCACACTTTTACTATGAAGCCACGTTGATGTAAAACGTGGCTTGGCATTGTCTTGCTGAAATAAGCAGGGGCGTCCATGGTAACGTTGCTTGGATGGCAACATATGTTGCTCCAAAACCTGTATGTACCTTTCAGCATTAATGGCGCTTTCACAGATGTGTAAGTTACCCATGTCTTGGGCACGAATACACCTCCATACCATCACAGATGCTGGCTTTTCAACTTTGCGCCTATAACAATCCGGATGGTTCTTTTCCTCTTTGGTCCGGAGGACACGACGTCCACAGTTTCCAAAAACAATTTGAAATGTGGACTCATCAGACCACAGAACACTTTTCCACTTTGTATCAGTCCATCTTAGATGAGCTCAGGCCCAGCGAAGCCGACGGCGTTTCTGGGTGTTGTTGATAAACAGTTTTTGCCTTGCCTAGGAGGGTTTTAACTTGCACTTATAGATGTAGCGACCAACTGTAGTTACTGACAGTGGGTTTCTGAAGTGTTCCTTAGCCCATGTGGTGATATCCTTTACACACTGATGTCGCTTGTTGATGCAGTACAGCCTGAGGGATCGAAGGTCACGGGCTTAGCTGCTTACGTGCAGTGATTTCTCCAGATTCTCTGAACCCTTTGATGATATTACGGACTGTAGATGGTGAAATCCCTAAATTCCTTGCAATAGCTGGTTGAGAAAGGTTTTTCTTAAACTGTTCAACAATTTGCTCACGCATTTGTTGACAAAGTGGTGACCCTCGCCCCATCCTTGTTTGTGAATGACTGAGCATTTCATGGAATCTACTTTTATACCCAATCATGGCACCCACCTGTTCCCAATTTGCCTGTTCACCTGTGGGATGTTCCAAATAAGTGTTTGATGAGCATTCCTCAACTTTATCAGTATTTATTACCACCTTTCCCAACTTCTTTGTCACGTGTTGCTGGCATCAAATTCTAAAGTTAATGATTATTTGCAAAAAAAAAAAAAAAAAGTTTATCAGTTTGAACATCAAATATGTTGTCTTTGTAGCATATTCAACTGAATATGGGTTGAAAATGATTTGCAAATCATTGTATTCCGTTTATATTTACATCTAACACAATTTCCCAACTCATATGGAAACAGGGTTTGTATACTACTACCGATACAACCCTAGCTCCATATTAAATTTATGACCACATACGAAAGAGGCGTGGGTCGCATTTGAAAAAAAAATCCTAATAAATCCTAATAAAAATCTGATACAGGTCACATGTGAGCAAAAACAATCAACAGTGCAGTGAACATACTGTGGCTTTAGAGATACTCGTATCACATACGGTAGGTAAGGTTGTATATTTGCCTGTGACAATCCTGTGTGTGACTGGAGCGTTAAGGAGTGGGACTATCTCGGACTAGCTGCAGTGTGCTCAAACAACCAGCAGGTAGCATCTGTGAGCAGATAATACTGGATCATCTCTTTCTCTTTCGTACTTATCAGGTTGGTTATGCATTCTTGACACATTTTTTACATACACTTAAAGTGAAGGATGAGGCGAGAACTAACCCAGAGCCACGTTATGTCATGCATGGAGTGATGAAGAGGTGGCATACGTGCATTGTTTTAAAATACAAACTTAAACACATCATTCATTGCTATAAAGGCAAATAAAAAAATAGAGGAAGCCAGCTCATGAAGAGGATTTTCCTGTGCGAGAATGAGATAATGATGCATGAGCTCACCATTTTCTGAATCGAGCGTCTCTGCACTGTCCGTTTGGCTTGCGGGAGGCCTACAAACAATAAGAAGTAAAACAAACAAACAAACAAAAAATAAAAAAACATATTTCAATTTAATCACATCACCACAGGACGCACACACACACACGCACACACACACACACACACACACTTGTATTTTTTACCTTCTTGAGACCTCGGAATAATGCCTACCTCTTTAGGACCACCCTTTCTAGATATATAAAAATTTGTATTTACAACATTAATAATATATACATACAAACCCCGTTTCCATATGAGTTGGGAAATTGTGTTAGATGTAAATATAAACGGAATACAATGATTTGCAAATCATTTTCAACCCATATTCAATTGAATGCACTACAAAGACAAGATATTTGATGTTCAAACTCATAAACTTTATTTTTTTTTTGCTTATAATAATTAACTTAGAATTTCATGGCTGCAACACGTGCCAAAGTAGTTGGGAAAGAGCATGTTCACCACTGTGTTACATCACCTTTTCTTTTAACAACACTCAAACGATTGGGAACTGAGGAAATTAATTGTTGAAGCTTTGAAAGTGGAATTCTTTCCCATTCTTGTTTTATGTAGCGCTTCAGTCGTTCAACAATCCGGGGTTTACGCTGTCGTATTTTACGCTTCATAATGCGCCACACACTTTCGATGGGAGACAGGTCTGGACTGCAGGCGGTCCAGGAAAGTACCCACACTCTTTTTTTACGAAGCCACGCTGTTGTAACACGTGCTGAATGTGGCTTAGCATTGTCTTGCTGAAATAAGCAGGGGCGCCCATGAAAAAGACGGCGCTTAGATGGCAGCATATGTTGTTCCAAAACCTCTATATACCTTTCAGCATTAATGGTGCCTTCACAGATGTGTAAGTTACCCATGCCTTGGGCACTAATGCACCCCCATACCATCACAGATGCTGGCTTTTGAACTTTGCGTCGATAACAGTCTGGGTGGTTTGTTTCCCCTTTGGTCCGGATGACACGATGCCGAATATTTCCAAAAACAATTTGAAATGTGGACTCGTCAGACCACAGAACACTTTTCCACTTTGCATGAGTCCATCTTAGATGATCTCCGGCCCAGAGAAGCCGGCGGCGTTTCTGGATGTTGTTGATAAATGGCTTTCGCTTTGCATAGTAGATTTTTAACTTGTACTTACAGATGTAGCAACCAACTGTATTTAGTGACAGTGGTTTTCTGAAGTGTTCCTGAGCCCATGTGGTGATATCCTTTAGAGATTGATGTCGGTTTTTGATACAGTGCCGTCTGAGGGATCAAAGGTCACGGTCATTCAATGTTGGTTTCCGGCCATGCCGCTTACTGGAGTGATTTCTCCAGATTCTCTGAACCTTTTGATGATATTATGGACCGTATGTTGAAATCCCTAAATTTCTTGCAATTGAACTTTGAGAAACGTTGTTCTTAAACTGTTTGACTATTTGCTCACGCAGTTGTGGACAAAGGGGTGTACCTCGCCACATCCTTTCTTGTGAAGAACTGAGCATTTTTTGGGAAGCTGTTTTTATACCCAATCATGGCACCCACCTGTTCCCAATTAGCCTGCACACCTGTGGGATGTTCCAAATAAGTGTTTGATGAGCATTCCTCAACTTTATCAGTATTTATTGCCACCTTTCCCAACTTCTTTGTCACGTGTTGCTGGCATCAAATTCTAAAGTTAATGATTATTTGCAAAAAAAAATGTTTATCAGTTTGAACATCAAATATGTTGGCTTTGTAGCATATTTAACTGAATATGGGTTGACAATTATTTTCAAATCATTGTATTCCATTTATATAGTATCGTTCTATTTGTGTGCTTTTAATTGTTCTGCAGCTTTCTTTATTACTTGCTTAACATATTTAGTAGTACTATTTAACTTGCAAATCACCCGATCTCTGTCTCACCACCCCTCCCGCAGCTAGCTAGCAGCTAGCTGCTAAGCTAACGGAGCTAGCACAGAGAAAGGCGGCGCCGGTCGTTCGGTCGGAAGGAAGCGGCTCCCCGCACACCGGGACCACGACTTCTCGGAAGACAGCAGGAACTTCACTCGGTGACAGAAAACACCGTGAGTATGGCTCCCTGTGCGTCTTGCACCTTACTCACGGAGAGGCTGGCTCTGCTAGAGGGCCGTGTCCGCCAGTTAGAGCAGAGTAATCTCGTAACTTTAGATGTTGCGGACACATCTGCTAGCGTTAGCTGTAGCGAGCTAACTAGCCCAGCCTGTAGTAGTCCTAAGCGGCCTACAAGCTACGGTGTACCGGTTGAGACGCATAATAGATTTAGCTCTTTAGCTAGTCCTACACCACAGTCTACCGGGCACCACACCTTAGTCATAGGGGACTCCATCACCCGAAACATAAAGCTTAGCAAACCAGCCACAATTAAGTGTATCCCCGGTGCCAGAGCACCTGACATTGAAGCTAATCTTAGGGAGCTAACTCGTAACAGGCGTAGTAAACACGTACGACAGGCTAATCGCACCACTAGTTATGCGAATATAGTTGTACACGTTGGCTCCAATGACACTAGAATGAGACAGTCAGAGATTACAAAGAGAAACATAGCCAGGACTTGTGATCTCGCTAGAAAGATGTCCAGGCATCGAGTAATTGTCTCTGGCCCCCTGCCTGCGAGAGGCAATGATGAGAGGTATAGCAGATTAGTCTCGCTTAACAAGTGGCTGGCTAGCTTCTGTAGACAACAGGGACTAACGTTTATTGATAATTGGCCCTCTTTCTGGGGCAAACCAGGCTTGCTGATGAGAGACGGCCTTCACCCTAACCAGGAAGGCGCCATCATCCTGTCTAAAAACATAGACTACTGTTTAAGTCACATTTGACTATCTACACTAGAGCAAGCCCGGTCACAGGCAATTACAGAGCCTGCTAGTCCGGGTGAGGAGTCAGTTAAGCTAGAACTAGCCAGCGCCAGGCTGGAAAATTCCTGTACGCATAGCAATTCTCTTAGAATAATACACAACTCACATAATGTGTTTTCTGTTGTGAATGTGTCAGAGGTAGATATGCATTCTACTGAGGTGGCAAATCATGATGCGTTCAGTCTATCGCAGCATCAAGCAAACAATCTGAAAATTCCCGTCGTATCAATTCCTAGATATGGTCGAAACTATTTAAAGTGCACTACGTATAATAAACGCAACATTATTAATATTGCTACTACGGATAATTTAAACAAAAACTCGTCAAAACAGCCCAATACTTATAATATGGGCTTTTTAAACATAAGATCATTGTCTCCCAAAACGCTATTAGTTAATGAGGTCATTAAAGACAACAATCTTAACGCCATTGGTCTTAGTGAAACCTGGCTCAAACCAGACGATTTTTTTGCACTAAATGAGGCATCTCCTCCTAACTATACGAATGCGCATATTGCCCGTCCCCTCAAAAGGGGTGGGGGGGTCGCACTAATATACAATGAAAACTTTAACCTTACCCCTAACCTAAATAATAAATACAAATCGTTTGAGGTGCTTACTATGAGGTCTGTCGCACCGCTGCCTCTCGATATGGCTGTTATCTACCGCCCCCCAGGGCCCTACTCGAACTTTATCAATGAATTCTCAGAGTTCGTTGCTGAGCTAGTGACGCACGCAGACAATATAATCATAATGGGGGACTTTAATATCCATATGAATACCCCATCGGACTCTTAGTGCGTGGCGCTCCAGACTATAATTGATAGCTGTGGTCTTACACAAATAATAAATGAACCTACGCATCGCAACGGTAATACGATAGATCTAGTGCTGGTCAGGGGTGTCACCACCTCCAAAGTTATGGTACTCCCGTATACTAAAGTAATGTCCGATCATTACCTTATAAAATTCGAAGTTCTGACTCATTGTCAACAAGCTAATAATAATAATAACTGCTATAGCAGCCGCAACATTAATGCTGCCACAACGATGACTCTTGCTAACCTACTGCCTTCGGTAATGGCACCATTCCCAAATTATGTCGGCTCTATTGATAACCTAACTAACAACTTTGACAATGCCCTGCGCGAAACCATTGATAGTATAGCACCGCTAAAACAAAAAAGGGCCCCTAAAAGGCGCACCCCATGGTTTACAGAAGAAACCAGAGCTCATAAATTATCATGTAGAAAGTTGGAACGCAAATGGCGCGCGACCAAGCTTGAGGTTTTCCATCAAGCATAGAGTGATAGTTTAATATCGTATAAACGCATGCTTACCTTAGCTAAAGCTAAATATTACTCAAATCTCATCCGCTTCAACAAAAACGACCCTAAATTTTTGTTTAGTACAGTAGCATCGCTAACCCGACAAGGGACTCCTCCCAATAGCTCCACCCACTCGGCAGATGACTTTATGAATTTCTTTAATAAGAAAATTGAACTCATTAGAAAGGAAATTAAAGACAATGCATCCCAGCTAAAACTGGTTTCTATTAACACAGATACAACTGTATCTACGACGGATACTGTAATACAAAATAGTCTCTCTCTTTTTGATGAAATAACATTAGAGGAACTATTACGGCGTGTAAGTGGGATAAAACAAACAACATGTTTACTTGACCCACTTCCTGGGAAACTTATCAAGGAGCTTTTTGTATTATTAGGTCCATCAGTGCTAAATATTATAAACTTATCACTTTCCTCTGGCACTGTTCCCCTAGCATTCAAGAAAGCGGTTATTCATCCTCTGCTCAAAAGACCTAACCTTGATCCTGACCTCATGGTAAACTACCGACCGGTGTCCCACCTTCCCTTTATTTCGAAAATCCTCGAAAAAATTGTCGCACAGCAGCTAAATGAACACTTAGTGTCTAAAAATCTCTGTGAACCTTTTCAATCCGGTTTCAGGGCAAATCACTCTACGGAGACAGCCCTCGCAAAAATGACTAATGATCTACTGCTAACGATGGATTCTGATGCGTCATCTATGTTGCTGCTTCTTGATCTTAGCGCTGCTTTCGATACCGTCGATCATAATATTTTATTAGAGCGTATCAAAACATGTATTGGTATGTCAGACTTAGCTTTGTCGTGGTTTAACTCTTATCTTACTGACAGGATGCAGTGTGTCTCCCATAATAATGTGACCTCGGACTATGTTAAGGTAACGTGCGGAGTTCCTCAGGGTTCGGTTCTTGGCCCTGCACTCTTTAGTATACCGCTAGGCGACATCATACGCAAATACGGTGTTAGCTTTCATTGTTATGCTGATGACACCCAACTCTACATGCCCCTAAAGCTGACCAACACGCCGGATTGTAGTCAGCTGGAGGCGTGTCTTAATGAAATTAAACAATGGATGTCCGCTAACTTCTTGCAACTCAACGCCAAGAAAACGGAAATGCTGATTATCGGTCCTGCTAAACACCGACATTTATTTAATAATACCACCTTAACATTTGACAACCAAACAATTACACAAGGCGAATCAGTAAAGAATCTGGGTATCATCTTCGACCCAACTCTCTCGTTTGAATCACACATTAAGAGTGTTTTTAAAACGGCCTTCTTTCATCTCCGTAATATCGCTAAAATTTGTTCTATTTTATCCACTAGCGACGCTGAGATCATTATTCATGCGTTCGTTACGTCTCGTCTCGACTACTGTAACGTATTATTTTCGGGTCTCCCTATGTCTAGCATTAAAAGATTACAATTGGTACAAAATGCGGCTGCTAGACTTTTGACAAGAACAAGAAAGTTTGATCATATTACGCCTATACTGGCTCACCTGCACTGGCTTCCTGTGCACTTAAGATGTGACTTTAAGGTTTTACTACTTACGTATAAAATACTACACGGTCTAGCTCCGTCCTATCTTGTCGATTGTATTGTACCATATGTCCCGGCAAGAAATCTGCGTTCAAAGAACTCCGGCTTATTAGTGATTCCCAGAGCCCAAAAAAAGTCTGCGGGCTATAGAGCGTTTTCTATTGGAGCTCCAGTACTATGGAATGCCCTCCCGGTAACAATTAGAGATGCTACCTCAGTAGAAGCATTTAAGTCCCATCTTAAAACTCATTTGTATACTCTAGCCTTTAAATAGAACCCCCTTTTAGACCAGTTGATCTGCCGTTTCTTTTCTTTTCTCCTCTGCTCCCCTTTTCCTTGTGGAGTGGGGGGGACAGGTCCGGTGGCCATGGATGAAGTGCTGGCTGTCCAGAGTCGGGACCCGGGGTGGACCGCTCGCCTGTGCATCGGCTGGGAACATCTCTGCCCTGCTGACCGGTCTCCGCTCGGGATGGTGTCCTGCTGGCCCCACTATGGACTGGACTCTTACTATTATGTTGGATCCACTATGGACTGGACTCTCACACTATTATGTCAGACCCACTCGACATCCATTGCATTCGGTCTCCCCTAGAGGGGGGGGGGGTTACCCACATATGCGGTCCTCTCCAAGGTTTCTCATAGTCATTCACATCGACGTCCCACTGGGGTGAGTTTTTCCTTGCCCTTATGTGGGCTCTGTACCGAGGATGTCGTTGTGGCTTGTGCAGCCCTTTGAGACACTTGTGATTTAGGGCTATATAAATAAACATTGATTGATTGATTGATTGATATATTATATTTCCCAACTCATATGGAAACGGGGTTTGTACTATGCACATATAAAAAAGCTTGTTGTGAAAAATGAGTTGGAATTTCACAAGAAAAACTTTTGGCAGTACTATAATAAAAGTAGTAATTTTACTCAACGTAAGTCAAAATTGTACAAGAAAAACTGAACATTTGTGCAAGGTTATGGTAAAAGTTGGAATTTTACTCAATAACAGTCACAGTTTTACAAGAAAAGCTTAACATTTTGGCAATTTTATGAAAAGACTCGTAGTTGTACTGGACAAAAGTCACAATGTTATAAGAAAACGTAAAAATTTGGGCAACATTAAAATAAGAATCGGAATTTTACCTGGCAAAATTATGACAAAAGTCATAATTTTACTCAAAAAATGTCACTATTTTACAAGAACAACAAAAAAATTGGCAATATTGTGATGAAATTCAGACTTTTATATGACAAATGTTGCCATTTTGCCTTAAAAGGTAATAATTATACATTAAAAAGTAATAATTTTAGGAGAAAATATTACAGAAACAGAAATAATATTATAAATTGTTCCCAATTTTATGAGAAAAAAGTCAACACATTGTGAGAAAAAGACTGCTTTTAGTTAATTTATTTTTATTTTTTGTTTGTAATGGGTTTTTAATCTTCATTATTTAGCAGTATGTCTCAATTTACATATTTATTTTATGTATTTGTTATTAATTTTGGCCAAAGGGGGAGCATTTAAATTTCTTACACACACTTGTTATTACATATGTTGGCCAGAGGGGGAGCACTTCAAATGTTTACACTCACTTGTTATTTCATATGTTGACCAGAGGGGGAGCACTTTTTAAAACCAACACACAGTCAATTTGAAAAATCCCTCCTTTTTGGGACCACCCTCATTTTGATAGATTTCACCACCAGGGGTGCAAATGAGGTCTACATTTTTTGTTATTTGTAATGTGCTTAAGGCCGATGACAAACGAGTCACGGACCACAGCTGGCCCCTGTAGTAGCTAACTGTTAATGGCCACTATAGTCTTAGTATCGTAGTGTATTTGTTCATCCTATGGTCACATATAGTCACACATAGTCTTACGTCAGCACCGGAAGACGTAAAATCAGCTGTTCACCTGGCGGCTTTTTTCGTGGATGAATATGGAAGTCCTTCTTTAGCTCCAGTCTTGTTTTATCATATATTGCTGCCTTTGCACCTGTCAATGTTTACTTTTGTATGCACATCAAATCAACAAAAAAATCCTGACTTTGGAGCAATGTTCACGGACTCTAGTATGTGGCTCTCTATTAGATGCAATGGTTTTCCTGTATTGGGACCATGATTTATGTCCTAACTTGTTCACCAGTCCCCATATGGAAGGTACTTTTCCTTGTTGATGTCTCAAGAAGGGTAGAAACACAAGAACACACACACACACACACACACACACACACACACACACACACACACACACACACGCACACGCACACGCACACACACACACACGCACACACACACACACACACACACACACACACGCAGTGTTGGGTTAGTTACTGAAAACCAGTAACTAGTTACAGTTACTAGTTACTTTATTTCAAAAGTAACTCAGTTACTAACTCAGTTACTTACAACAAAAAGTAATGCGTTACTGTGAAAAGTAACTATTTAGTTACTTCTTCTACTTTTTTTTTTAAAGCTCCCATTAATGCCCTTTTAGCCTTCATTTCAGTACTGTTATTGCACTGGAGAATAATACAATCTGTTGATCAACTTGACATACATTTGCATCACTGAACTCTGCTAAGCAATGTGGTCTACATACAACACACAAAGACAAAGATATGTTTCAAAGGGCCAATTTATTTCAGGCCAGAACAAATTGACAAAACTATTTTAAATAGCTGCAACATAACATACATAAGTAACAAACAGCATAATAACACTAACACTAACACTAACCACGTTAAACCCAGATTCCGAACTACCAAAGGTCTTAACTCATTCTCTTTCTATGCCACTTCAATATGGAATGCACTCCCAACAGGTGTAAAAGAAAGGGCATCTCTATCCTCCTTCAAAACCGCACTAAAAGAACACCTCCAGGCAACTACAACCCTAAACTAACACCCTCCCTTCCACATAATACCTCTTCGGATTGTAAATAATCAAATGTAGACACTTATACTTTCTGATCTCTCTCTCTGTGTCCACTACTTGCTGTACATATCCTACCAAGTCAGTCCTACACTGTTTCAATGTCCATTTCTCTGATGATGCAATTGTTGATGACTGAAGTGTTGATACCAACCAAACCTAACCCCCTCCCACCCCCCTCCATATCCCACACCCCGGATTGTAAATAATGTAAATAATTCAATGTATATACCCTGATGATTATCTTGTGTGATGACTGTATTATGATGATAGTATATATTTGTATCATGAATCAATTTAAGTGGACCCCGACTTAAACAAGTTAAAAAACTTATTTGGGTGTTACCATTTAGTGGTCAATTGTACGGAATCTACTAATAAAAGTTTCAATCAATCAATCAATCAACAACATAGCTGTAAAGCTGGCTTCACCTAAGGAAGGCACATGTGACATACACAAAGCCTAACCAGGCAGATTTTAATTGTTGTTTTGGGCAGGAGACGGGATCTTTGATCCAAGACACAACTTACATTTAACTAAAATGTTATTTTCTTTGTGCTCGACAAAAGAAAAGAAGTGAGAATATCTCATACTTGCCAACCCTCCCGAATTTCAGTGCCTCTCCCTGGGACAACCATTCTCCAAATTTCTCCCGATTTCCAGTCGGACTTAAGGCACGCCCCCTCCCGGTCCGTGCGGATCTGAGTGGGGACATCCTGTCGTCACGTCCGCTTGGCCAACCAAAAAGTAACCACAGAACACTATACCGTATAGTCGTATAGTGTTCTGTGGTTACTTTTTGGTTGGCCAACGGTTTACGTTGTATTGCGCACCCACCTCCCCTCTCCTCCCCTTCCCACACCCACACGCACACACACACACAGAGAGCGCAGAGGAAGAATCAGAAGCACGTCTCTGCTACGCTGCAATAAAACACACTCAGATCCTCAGTTTCTAGCCGATACTACATAAAAAATAACGCAAAATAACGCAGTAACGCATCACGTAGTATCGGTAACTAAGTTACTGAATATAAAAAATAACGCGTTAGATTACTAGTTACCGCCGAAACTAACGGCGTTACAGTAACTTTGTAACGCGTTAGTCCCAATACCGCGCACACACACACACACACACACACACACACACACACACACACACACACACACACACACACACACACACACACACAGAGACCATGCTGTGCATCTCTGGACACTCACAAGTTCTGAGCGTTGTTTTGATGGTCCAAGCGCTTGGCAGGCGGGTTCTGGTTGGTTTCAACAGCAGCATGGTCACTTTCTGGTTCCGTAGCAGCGGCAGCAGCAGCAGGTGGAGGCTGTGGGTCGTTGTGAGGAACATCCGTCAGGGCGACAGGGCGATGGCTGTGGCCTCGGATGAAGACGGCATGAGTGGGCGACTGGTGGCCAGGGCGCACAGGCTTGGCTGAAGAAGAGGGAACACATTGTGTGTATGTATTAGTGCTGTCTAACCACTTTTTATACAAACCCCGTTTCCATATGAGTTGAGAAATTGTGTTAGATGAAAATATAAATGGAATACAATGATTTGCAAATCCTTTTCAACCCATATTCAATTGAATGCACTACAAAGACAAGATATTTGATGTTCAAACTCATAAACTTTTTTTTTTTTTTTTTACAAATAATAATTAACTTAGAATTTCATGGCTGCAACATGTGCCAAAGTAGTTGGGAAAGGGCATGTTCACCACTGTGTTACATGGCCTTTCCTTTTAACAACACTCAGTAAACGTTTGGGAACTGAGGAGACACATTTTTTAAGCTTCTCAGGTGGAATTCTTTCCCATTCTTGCTTGATGTACAGCTTAAGTTGTTCAACAGTCCGGGGGTCTCCGTTGTGGTATTTTAGGCTTCATAATGCGCCACACATTGTCAATGGGAGACAGGTCTGGACTACAGGCAGGCCAGTCTAGTACCTGCACTCTTTTACTATGAAGCCACGTTGATGCAACACGTGGCTTGGCATTGTCTTGATGAAATAAGCAGGGGCGTCCATGGTAACATTGCTTGGATAATAATAATAATAATAATAACTGGGATTTATATAGCGCTTTTCTAAGTACCCAAAGTCGCTTTACATGTAGAACCATGGATGGCAACATATGTTGCTCCAAAACCTGTATGTACCTTTCAGCATTAATGGTGCCTTCACAGATGTGTAAGTTACCCATGTCTTGGGTATTAATACACCCCCATACCATCACAGATGCTGGCTTTTCAACTTTGCGCCTATAACAATCCGGATGGTTCTTTTCCTCTTTGGTCCGGAGGACACGACGTCCACAGTTTCCAAAAACAATTTGAAATGTGGACTCGCCAGACCACAGAGCACATTTCCACTTTGTATCAGTCCATCTTAGATGAGCTCAGGCCCAGCGAAGCCGACAGAGTTTCTGGGTGTTGTTGATAAACGGTTTTCACCTTGCATAGGAGAGTTTTAACATGCACTTACAGTTGTAGAGACCAACTGTAATTACTGACAGTGGGTTTCTGAAGTGTTCCTGAGCCCATGTGGTGATATCCTTTACACACTGATGTCGCTTGTTGATGCAGTACAGCCTGAGGGATCAAAGGTCACGGGCTTAGCTGCTTACGTGCAGTGATTTCTCCAGATTCTCTGAACCCTTTGATGATATTACGGACCGTAGATGGTGAAATCCCTAAATTCCTTGCAATAGCTGGTTGAGAAAGGTTTTTCTTAAACTGTGTAACAATTGGCTCACGCATTTGTTGACAAAGTGGTGACCCTCGCCCCATCTTTGTTTGTGAATGACTGAGCATTTCATGGAATCTACTTTTATACCCAATCATGGTGCCCACCTTTTCCCAATTTGCCTGTTCACCTGTGGGATGTTCCAAATAAGTGTTTGATGAGCATTCCTCAACTTTATCAGTATTTATTGCCACCTTTCCCAACTTCTTTGTCATGTGTTGCTGGCATCAAATTCTAAAGTTAATGATTATTTGCAAAAAAAATAATGTTTATCAGTTTGAACATCTAATATGTTGTCTTTGTAGCATATTCAACTGAATATGGGTTGAAAATGATTTGCAAATCATTGTATTCCGTTTATATTTACATCTAACACAATTTCCCAACTCATATGGAAACCGGGTTTGTACATCCATGTGACATTAATGACACCCAGTGACCACTCAGAGTAAAGTACTACATATTAGGCTGGATATTTCTTACAATTTTCATTTCGTTTTTGGCTTCTTACGTTCATAAAAACATCATCAATGAAAACAAAACAAAAATGAGTAATGGGGCGTGTAACGCCCATGCAAATTCCTGATTTTTTAACGGTGAAACGGTCGAGCAAGCGTATGAGTGCAAAAAAAACCATGTCTACAAGAAGTTGCTTTTTTTTAATTGACACAGCGCTAGTATGCCTAATCAATATGCACTAAACTCAACAAAAAACGCATTTCCAAGGGAACTTAACCGCGGACGGAGTCGGAGAATTAGCCAATGAAACAAAATCTGCTGGTAGAATATCACCGTAGGTATCCACCATTCGACTGATGATGACGACGCCACAGACGGGCAGGCAGACTTGAATATTGTTCAACACCCTTAACTTCTATGTAACGTTTACTGTTCCTAATCCAATGTTTTTCTGTTTTTCAATCAATAAAAATCAATTAATCCTCTCGAATGCAAAACTGTCGAGCACAGATCCGTGTTGTCGAATCTTTAGAATATAAATCGATATATCCATTAATCATTACACTCATATATTTTAGCATAGTTGTGATCAACAGTAACCTGTTTTGTTTAAATAAAATGTTTGTTGCGCGACCACTTTAACGTCCTGGTAGATGCTATTTCTGAATTCATGTACAATTTCTTAACACGTAACGAGTAAAACGAGGCCAACTTGTGCATATCAGTACATGTACAGTCGCGATCAAAAGTTTACATACACTTGTAAAGAACATAATGTCATGGCTGTCTTGAGTTTCCAATCATTTCTACAACTCTTATTTTTTGTGATAGAGTGATTGGAGCACATACTTGTTGGTCACAAAAAACATTCATGAAGTTTGGTTCTTTTATGAATTTATTATGGGTCTACTGAAAATGTGAGCAAATCTGCTGAGTCAAAAGTATACATACAGCAATGTTAATATTTGCTTACATGTCCCTTGGCAAGTTTCACTGCAATAAGGCGCTTTTGGTAGCCATCCACAAGCTTCTGGCAAGCTTCTAGTTGAACTTTCCTCCAGAAGGCCTTATCTTTGTCCATATGATGTCAGATGAAACAAAAATTTAGCTGTTTGGCCCCAATACCCAGCAATATGTTTGGAGGAGAAAAAGTGAAGCCTTTAATCCCAGGAACACCATGAATACCGTCAAGCATGGTGGTGGTAGTATTATGCTCTGGACCTGTTATGCTGCCAATGAAACTGGTGCTTTACAGAGAGTAAATGGGACAATGAAAAAGGAGGATTACCTCCAAATTCTTCAGGACAACCTAAAATCATCAGCCCGGAGGTTGGGTCTTGAGCGCAGTTGGGTGTTCCAACAGGACAATGACCCCAAACACATGTCAAAAATGGTATAGGAATGGCTAAATCAGGCTAGAATTAAGGTTTTAGAATGGCCTTCCCAAAGTCTTGACTTAAATGTGTGGACAATGCTGAAGAAACAAGTCCATGTCAGAAAACCAACACATTTAGCTGAACTGCACCAATTTTGTCAAGAGGAGTGGTCAAAAATTCAAGCAAAAGCTTGTGGATGGCTACCGAAAGCGCCTTATTGCAGTGAAACTTGCCAAGGGACATGTAAGCAAATATTAACATTGCTGTATGTATACTTTTGACCCAGCAGATTTGCTCACATTTTCAATAGACTCATAATAAATTCATAAAAGAACCAAACTTTATTAATGTTTTTTGTGACCAACAAGTATGTGCTCCAATCACTTTATCACAAAAAAATAAGAGTTGTAGAAATGATTGGAAACTCAAGATAGCCATGACATTATGTTCTTTACAAGTGTATGTAAACTTTTGACCACGACTGTATGTGTACCCAATGTTGTGGCCAGTGAGTGTACAGTTTGTGGGTGTGTGTGTGTGCGCTGGCTTGTGTGTGTGTGTGTTGCTATTGGTGACGGTGGAGTCCGCGGGGAGAGACAGAGGGGGGGAACAAGGTGAATTAGATAAGGACATGGCTCGAGCACAGGGCGAGAAACCTAACGGTTTAAAAGAAGGCTTACAGAACTTATGTGCTCGAGAATTTAAGAGTTTGACGGAATAGAAAAGAAAGTTTGAGAAGAATAATATAAAATGGACGGGATGTTCTTTCTTTCCCATGTCGCGCATGCACGAGACTATTCAAACGACCCGCCCAGACTTTGACTAAGCCAACGCCCCCTACTCAAGTGCCAAGAGAGGGAGGTACTCACACGCCCTCTCTGAGCCATCGGCTCAAATTCTTAACCCCTTCCTTTGCACGTCTGACCATTTTCCCCCAGTAGATAACAACCTCTCACGTGCACAACAGACATTCTTGAATAATACACAACAGAGGCAGACTTTGTGGTCTCCTGTAACCGCTAAAGGCTCGCTGGAAGGCTACATTGACAAACAACCACATGACCCACATGCATACAACACACGCTCCAAAAAGGTAGAAGGACATGCATATCCACTTTTTCCTGAAATTAGTGGCCAATTTCAAAATATAAGACTTTTGCTGTTGCAGACATGCAATCAATTGTTGACAAACTCCCACCTGTGTCTGAAGGAGGGAGTCTTTGGCTTAACACGTTAGACAAACTAACAGCGGGATACACTCTCTCCGTAGCAGACTTTAGAGGCATTTTGTATCGTTGTGTTTCCACACAAGATGGCCAAAATATGGAACAACAAGCAGGATTATTGGCTGAATCTTCGACTTCACCGGTAACATCGTACATAAGAGGCATAGCTACTGCTATGCGCAGTCTGTTTCCTCTTCCGTGTCAAAATGCCACTCCTACATATCGGTGGAAAGATGGTGAGTCACCTTATGTATTTATAGACCAAGCTAAAGAGCAGTGGTCACGTGCTACAGGTGTGCATCCCAGTAAAGAAGGGGAACACCGACAGTTTTTTAGACGAGCCGTACTTGACGCAATGCCAACTGTGGTGAGACGCAGGATGGATGATAACCCTGATATACACGGTGCCAAAAACAACACATGGCAGGGACATCTTATTCATCACATGCAAAATTGGACAGAGCAGGATGGTGGTAGAGTAACAAGGAAACAACTACTTAAATTACAGATCGCTGAAGATGAAAAGTTAAAAGAACCAAAAGGTCAAAGATCAGCTAGCGTATATTCAGCAGTGGGTGACCTTGCTTTTGAGTCCCAGCAGGTGGACGAAAGAATCCTCAACAGACGTGCGACTAGACGGTTGGACTCGGGTGGTGGACACGGTGCTTTAAGGCCAAGACAGGGTGAAAACTGTTTCATCTGTGACCAGCCGGGTCACTGGCAACGTGAATGTCCTAACTCCTCTGAACGAGACAGAAGGCAAAAGCCCCAGCAGGAAATACAGACAGGCCCCCTGCTGGACATAAGTGTCAACGGACAATGTTATCAGTTTGTGATTGACACTGGTGCCACCCACTCATTTCTGAATGCAGAGGTACCAAAGAAACTGTGTGCTTCCTTTTTGAAGGTCGAAGGCTTTGCTGAGGTCACAAGAATGTTACCGGTCACCAAACCTCTTCCGGTTCAGATTGCTGGACTCTCGCTGAAGCACCCCTTCGTGGTTGACCTGCACACACCTTGCCTAATTGGTAATGACCTCCTTTACAGACTGTACCCTGACATTCAATATCGCACAGAAGGAACTTTCCTGGTGTTACCTGACGGCTCAACCACCAAGCTGCGACACCACTACCAAAGCTCCTCCATGAGCTCATACCACAGCCTGAAACACCAGAAATGGCTGACATCTCCAACTGCTCTATCAGTGAAAACCCTGGCTGACTGAGATGCTTCTGTGTGTACCGCCACCCTACTCGCCTCATGTTCATGCCAGGAGGCCTTTGACTCCTTTATATTTATATATGTTGGAACTCAAGGTGTGGCTGCTCATGTTGGCATATCTTTGCTACAACTAGCATGGTATAAGATGGACACAATTGCTGTCCCACATTGTTCCCTTGCTCTTTGCCCCGCCTACAAAACCAAAGACTTAGGTCCAATGATACAACACGGCGTAGCTGCCACTCATTGCACCGACACCCAAAACCACATTTTCCTCGTTTAAGTTTTCTGTTAAACACATAGCTATGGGGCTGCACTTTGGACACCCCGGCTGTAGGCTACGAGGAGCTAGCAGCTACACAACAGCTGAGCTAAAACGATACATTACATTTAAGCATATCAAAAAATTATAGTTGCTTATTACATACACACAGTCGCCATGACAGAAGTCTGATAGAAAGTATTCAGTAACAAACGTGTCCGCATCATTCGACTTTCTACAACATGAGCTTGACTTAATTTGTTATTGTGGCCACCAGGCGTGGTAAAATTTCAAATTACTATTGCGAAGGCATCCGCCATAAGGTTAGTATTTTTCTAGTATTTGTGTCGATATAAATATAGGCATATTTTGAAGCTTTCACCATATTGAATAAGGTACATAAAATTTTGGATTTAGTTGAGTTTGAGTTATTTCTGATTTCGCTAAGGGGTCCCCTACCCTAATACCACCCTCCAGTGGTCCACAGAGACTGAAATGACTTTCATTGACCTCAAACATGACCTGTCCTCCGCCCCTGCTCTTGCTGTACTTGACTATTAGCTGACCTTTTTCTTAGATGTTTCTGAAAGTGATAGTATTACTGACACAGTCCCTTTTTCAGAAACAGAAGGGGGAGGAGGTGAGGGTGGATTCAGACTCTGTACAACAAAATAGCTTTAACAATATTCCTGTGGGTAAGAAGTTATAACTAAATTGTTGTAAGTTTGTAAATTTAACTTGAAAATAACAATTTTGCACATCAATAGTAGTTTAGTAGATCAATTTGGAATATGGAGGAGGTGAGGGTGAACCGTGTATAGTTTTTGACTTCATTGATATGATCAATCCGGTGAAAGGGAAAAGATACTTGCTGACTTGTGTTGACAATCACAGTGGTTGGCCGGAAGCAACCCCAACCTCAAAAGAGGATGCAAAATCAGTAATTAAATGGCTTGTGAATGACCTAATTCCCCGACATGGTTTCCCCAAAAAGATTAGGTCAGACAAAAGCACCCATTTTAAAATTACTCACTTAGCCTTGGTCGAAAATGCTCTTGGACTAGAACACAGGTTCGGTTTGGGGTACCATCTTCAGTCCCAAGGTAAGGTTGAAAGGATGAACCAGAACATCAAAAACGAATTGGCTAAAATCTGTGCACAGACCAAATTGAATTGGATTGACATGTTGCAATTAGCGTTAATAATCATTCGAATGTCCGTGAATAAAACTGTTTTACCGCCCTTTGAGTTTTTCACCCTATGAACTGCATACAGGTCAGCCCTTCCCAGGATCAACACCCCCCTGGGAGAAGGAATCAGCGTAAAACCAAAATGGTATTTTACACAAAATGCAGAATTTGTGTGCCAGTTCTTCTGTACAGATTCGAGGATGACAGCCCGCCACTCCAGATTCCCTTCCGTCCACTGAGAGGGTCAAGATCAAGGTCATCAAACGCAAGTGTACGGAGCCCAGGTGGAATGGTCCCTTCAAGGTCGTGGTACGGACGTCCCACGCCCTTCGACTAGCTGGTACAGGGGACACCTGGTACCACCTCTACCTCCGCACTCCCGAGTAGGAGCCTGCCACGGAAGGGGCCCAGAAGACGACGCTGAGAGACACCTCCCTCCGTTGAGCTGCCGTCTACCGTCGTGTAGATCTTCCAGATTTTCTATCTACATTACTCTGATCAACTTCTATATTGTATACCAGTGCTTGAGACCAGTCCATAAGCTAAATGTTTCTTAGTTTTTCTTGCTTGTTTTTAGCATAACTATTTGCATTGTTACATTAAGTGAAAAGTTTGATGTTTATCCCCGTCTCGTTACCTGAATTACTCTGATTTTGATTTCTGAAAGGCAGGATGTTATAGTAGGATTCCCTGACGGACTGGTGTTTGGGTTCTTCCTTCCCGACGACAGTGACTGACAAGTGTCTTAGAACGTATGGCGGACTTGAAATAGACTGGGTCAAGGGGGACAGCAAGACTTACTTTTCTGACCTGTGTAGTGTGATTAAGTGTGAAAAAAAAAAAAAAGTTCTTACCGTGCTAGTAACCTTTATCTTTGTTACGACTCAAACCTGAACTATTGGTGTCGGATGCGGACAACATACTCTGGTAAGTGGTGCCCCTCGTGGAAGCAGGTAACCCACTACACAGGGCCCTTAGACTACCATGACCCTTTATATGCCAACATACCTCCACAATTCAAAGTTATTCTGAGAGGGATGACCTTTCAGAGGAACTTTGATCGGTCCCAGAACCCCCTTTCCCTTACAATTGCCAGAGCAGGTGTTATGCTTACAAAGGCTCTCACATCTGTGTATACTAATGACATCACCACCGAAGACCTGGTAGCTTTGACCTTAGGAGCAGGTGCAGGCAACCTGTGGCTTAGGTGGATGACTAGCATGGCTAAGAGCCAAGACCTGGGTGACTGTGTTGCTTGTTCCGCTGGACGTCCCTTTCCCCACACTTACCCTGCCCCTTTTAAGTTGACTGACATGAATGGCTCAAACTGTCTTATCTCCTTGTTTTCTGAACCCACACCGCCAGGTTGTGATTTGTTGGCTAGTGTGTACCCTCCTGTTGACAATTTCACCCGACTTCTTCCCTTTGTGGCCCAAAAGCTGAAATACACGTGTTTTCAATTTACAGGACCCTCAACATCCCCCTACAAATTGGGTGACATTACCCCCTCCTGGTGCACCACCCTGATAGATGGCTCAAGGATAGGCCCTTGGGCACGAGCTGACTTATTCTGGTATTGTGGGGAGCACAGATTGTACATTAGAATCCCGACGTCAGCCATTGGACTTTGTGCTGTGGTTAGACTGGTAACCCCGGTCACCCTAGTGGGTACCAAATTGGCACCCCTTGGAACTCCTGTTTCAGCGGCCTCTCTAACTTCCCGCAGAAGACGCCATGTTTTATCTCGGAGGAGTGTAACGGGCTCCTTTGATTTGATGAGAAACCCTGAGGGTGTTTACTTTGATGCAATTGGACAACCAAGGGGGGTCCCACCACAAAATAAATTGTGGTGTGAATCCTGTGCAGGTTTCGAGAACCTTCCTATAATTGGTGCTATTTTCCCTGTGACTGCTACTAAAAATGTAGAACGCATTAAATATGTTTTTTATAATCTGTTGAGACTGACCAACCTGACTCGTGATGCTGTTGAGGGGCTTGCTGAACAACCTGGGTTTGCTATGTCACTGAAGGGGGTCAAGCAAAGTGGTGACTTTCGAGAAATGCTAGTTTCCTTCCCTGAGAGTGACGACATTGACATAGATTCCATCCGTTTATCTCCCATGTAACTATGCTTTTAATTTTTTACTAGCTTGCTCAAAGAGGGGCGTATTTTAGAAGTGTTGTACTAGTGATAAAGATCTTTTTAGACGATCTGAAGGGGGAATTGTCGGAAGCAGATATTTACAGATATTTATTTAAGTTGTACTTCTTTTATTTCATAGTCATATTTGAAAACAGCTCGTGTTTTCCATTTCTTCTCTTGCTGCTCTGTCTGCAAGTAAACTGTGTGTGTTAACCTTGAATTCTTTGGAATGTAAGAAGGAGCGATAATAAGCATTTGTTTTGGCTAGAGACGGAGGACTGCCAGGGACTTAAGGGGGGAGAGGGTTTTTCGGGGGACAGACCATTTTGGCGGCGCGATAGAATGTTCTATGCTGGACTGGTCTCAAAAAATATATCTGCAAAGCTTTGCCAATATATTACAAAATACCTATTCTGTCTCTGGTGGTTTTTCAACTCAGCTTTAAGTGTCGTAAAGAGCTTGGGAGCGACTTGTGACTTGAATTCCCTGGGAGGAACAACTGGTCCAAAACGCAACAATAGCCATCCCTAAGCTTCAATGCCTTTTCTTAGCGGCAGTCACCTTTTGCTTATTTTTGGTTTAACCCTTGTGTAATGTTCATATTGTTGTGACTCAGCCAGCGTTTGTGGGTCTGATGGGCCCGTTGCATTTTGAGAGCACCTAAGCCACAGATGTTTATTGGGATAAGGTAAACATCTGTTCAGTATTTTAACATAAAAGTGTTTGATTGTGAGGCATTAAAAGCCACAAAATGCAACGGGCCCATCAGACCCACAAACGCTGGCTGAGTCACAACAATATGAACGTTGCACGGTAAATTTCTGCATCCCACAGGGATTCTTCTTTTGTGTTTCTGCACCTGCGGTTCCCACACAACTTTGCAACATTG
Organism: Nerophis lumbriciformis; assembly: GCF_033978685.3. NCBI lineage: Eukaryota > Metazoa > Chordata > Actinopteri > Syngnathiformes > Syngnathidae > Nerophis > Nerophis lumbriciformis. The sequence goes on along the minus strand of NC_084550.2, from coordinate 42,056,224 downwards.
TTTGTCAACACTGTCTGCTCTCATTTTCTCGCACATTTGACCCTCTCATGTTCTGTGTACCTACACTCTGTCCTCCTCCTGTCTCGGCCTGCTCTGTGTGTGTGTGTGTGTGTGTGTGTGTGTGTGTGGTACACAGAACATCAATTTCCACACTTCTATTACCCCGGGTCTTATATGTAATAGAAATGTGTAGGGGGGGGGTGTATGGTGTGTGGTCATTAAATATGTATTCTGATATATGTTCTTCACAGAAAATGAGCCAAAGTCAGTGAGTCTCAGTTTGAAAAATTAATTAATTGTATAATTTTTCTTTGAATAAAAAATGAAAACGGGTCACACAGACCCGAACACCACACAAGGGTTAAGCCAGTGGTTCTTAACCTGAGTTCGATGGAACCCTAGGGGTTCGGTGAGTCGTGCTCAGGGGTTCGGCGGAGGTCAAGACACACCCTAGTCATCGTGTAAATAAAAACTTCTCCCTATCGGCGGATTACGGATACGGCAACAGCAAAAGTCAGACTGATTTGCAGGTGTGTAATTTGTTGTGAGTTAATGCACTGTTGGTTTTGTTCTTTGAACAAGGTGATGTTCATGCACGGTTCGTTTTGTGCACCAGTAAAAAAACATGGTAACACTTTAGTATGGGGAACATATTCACCATTAATTTGTTGCTTATTAACTGGCAAATTAGTAACATATTGGCTCTTAACTAGTCATTATTAAGTACCATAGTTTTCGGAGTATAAGTCGCACCGGCCGAAAATGCATAATAAAGAAGGAAAAAAACATACATAAGTCGCACTGGAGTATAAGTCGCATTTTTTGGGGACATTTATTTGATAAAACCCAACACCAAGAATAGACATTTAAAAGGCAATTTAAAATAAATAAAGAATAGTGAACAACAGGCTGAATAAGTGTACGTTATATGAGGCATAAATAACCAACTGAGAACGTGCCTGGTATGTTAACGTAACATATTATGGTAAGAGTCATTCAAATAACTATAACATATAGAACATGCTATATGTTTACCAAACAATCTGTCACTCCTAATCGCTAAATCCCACGAAATCTTATACGTCTAGTCTCTTACGTGAATGAGCTAAATAATATTATTTGATATTTTACGGTAATGTGTTAATAATTCCACACATAAGTCGCTCCTGAGTATAAGTCGCACCCCCGGCCAAACTATGAAAAAAACTGCGACTTATTGTCCGAAAAATATAGTACTTATTAATGCCTTATTCGGCATAGCCTTATTATAACCCTAACCCTCTAACCCTAACCAAATAACTCTAAATTAAGTCTTTGTTACTTCGAATATTTTCCCCTAGTGTCCAAAAAACTCTAAAATTAAGTCTTTGTTACTTAGAATGTGTTCCCCATACTAAAGTGTTACCAAAAACATATAACTTTGTCTTGAATTTGAAAAAAAAAAACACATTTTATTTTTCACTAAAGAAGGGTTCGGTGAATGCGCATATGAAACTGGTGGGGTTCGGTACCTCCAACAAGGTTAAGAACCACTGGGTTAAGCATTAGACACCTTTTTACCTTCACACTGCCTCCCGCTGTCGCCTGCTTATTGTGATCACGACAAACCATTGTCGTCCCACACGACGTGTTCTCGACATCTACAAAGCAATTGATTAGCTACCTGCTGCCACCTACTGATATGGCATGGTATAACATGGTTACTCTGCCGAGCTCTAGACAGCACCGACACTCAACAACGGCACATTATTTGCAGACTATAATTACTGGTTTGAAAAAAATATTTTTAACCCAAATAAAGTGAAATTAGATAATCTCCTACGGCACACCAGACTGTATCTCACGGCACAGTGGTTGAAAAACCCTGCCCTAATGATTAGGAAGTGGGTCTATCCAGGACTAACTGCAGTGTGCTCAAACAACCACCAGGTAGCATCCGTCAGCAGATGATACTGTATTATCTCTTATCAGGTCTTCTCAGGTGGACAGTGCATTCTACACACAGTCTTCACTCACCTAGCCGGACTCAGGGTAAAAATCAACCGGAATATGTGCTCAAACCATGTGAGAGGAAATGAGCAGAGCAGACTGGAGCACACATTTTAGTGAGGGGAAGGAGGTGAAAGAAGGGCAGAGACATGAGGGGAGGGTTGCGCCATGTGAGACGTTCTCACGCTGCAACGCCAGGGCAATTATCACATGCGTAGGTGATGAAACACACAGACAGCCTGCTCAAAGTTAGGAGCTACATTTTCTAAATTGTGTCTTTGATAAAGTGTTTTTCAACCACTGTGCCGTGAGATACAGTCTGGTGTGCCGTGGGAGATTATCTAATTTCACCTATTTGGGTTAAAAATATTTTTTGCAAACCAGTAATTATAGTCTGCAAATGATGTGTTGTTGTTGAGTGTCGGTGCTGTCTAGAGCTCGGCGGAGTAACCGTGTAACACTCTTCCATATCAGTAGGTGGCAGCCGGTAGATAATTGCTGTGTAGATGTCGGAAACAGCGGGAGGCAGTGTGAAGGTAAAAAGGTGTCTAATGCTTAAAGGCCTACTGAAACCCACTGTTACCAACCACACAGTCTACCCACTACTACCGACCACACAGTCTGATAGTTTATATATCAATGATGAAATCTTAACATTGCAACACATGCCAATACGACCGGGTTAGCTTACTAAAGTGCAATTTTAAATTTCGCGCGAAATATCTTGCTGAAAACGTCTCGGTATGATGACGCCTGCGCGTGACGTCACGGATTGTAGAGGACATTTTGGGACAGCACGGTGGCCAGCTATTAAGTCGTCTGTTTTCATCGCAAAATTCCACAGTATTCTGGACATCTGTGTTGGTGAATCTTTTGCAATTTGTTCAATGAACAATGGAGACAGCAAAGAAGAAAGCTGTAGGTGGGAAGCGGTGTATTGCGGCAGGTGTTGTGCCGGATAACGCACCCCCGCCGTAGAATACACCCCCTGACTGTTGTGCCGAATAAGACAGCCGGTGTTTCATTGTTTACATTCCCGGAAGATGACAGTCAAGCTTTACCATTGGCCTGTGGAGAACTGGGACAATAGAGACTCTTACCAGGAGGACTTTGAGTTGGATGCGCAGACGCCGTACCGTGAGTACGCATGCAGCTGCGGCTTCCAAACATTTGATCGCTTGCCCATACGTGCGTGCCGCTATGTGCATGTCACGTACGTAACTTTGGGGACTTTGGGGAAATATATGTGCTGTATGAACTTTGGGGAGGTGAACGGTACTTTGGGCTGTGGGATTGAATGTGTTGTGCAGGTGTTTGAGTTGTATTGGCGGGTTATATGGACGGGAGGGGGGAGGTGTTTGTTATGCGGGATTAATTTGTGGCATATAGAGTATATATATGTCTTGTGTTTATTTACTGTTTTAGTCATTCCCAGCTGAATATCAGGTGCCACCCGCCTCTCACAGCATCTTCCCTATCTGAATCACTCCCACTGCCCTCTAGTCCTTCACTCTCACTTTCTTCATCCACAAATCTTTCATCCTCGCTCAAATTAATGGGGAAATCGTCGCTTTCTCTGTCCGAATCGCTCTCGCTGCTGGTGGCCATGATTGTAAACAATGTGCGGATGTGAGGAGCTCCACAACCTGTGACGTCACGCGCATATCGTCTGCTACTTCCGGTACAGGCAAGGCTTTTTTATCAGCGACCAAAAGTTGCGAACTTTATCGTCGATGTTCTCTACTAAATCCTTTCAGCAAACATATGGCATTATTGCGAAATGATCAAGTATGACACATAGAATGGACCTGCTATCCCCATTTAAATAAGAAAATCGCATTTCAGTAGGCCTTTAAACCAAAAATAAACAAAAGGTGAGTGCCCCTAAGAAAAGGCATTGAAGCTTAGGGAAGACTATGCAGAACGAAACTAAAACTGAACTGGCTACAAAGTAAACAAAAACAGAATGCTGGACGACAGCAAAGACTTACTGTGGAGCAAAGACGGCGTCCACAATGTACATCCGAACAAGACATGACAATCAACAATGTCCCCACAAAGAAGGATAAAAACAACTGAACTATTCTTGATTGCTAAAACAAAGCAGGTGCGGGAAATATCGCTCAAAGGAAGACATGAAACTGCTACAGGAAAATACCAAAAAAAGAGAAAAAGCCACCAAAATAGGAGCGCAAGACAAGAACTAAAACACGATACACAGGAAAACAGCAAAAAAGTCAAAATAAGTCACGACGTGATGTGACAGGTGGTGACAGTACACCTACTTTGAGACAAGAGCTATAGTGATGCATGCTTGGTTATGGTTTAAAGTCATATCCAACAATTGCGACAACAACTTTTTACTGTCAACTGAGTTTCGTGTTTTAATAATTTCTGCTGGTGGTGTGCCTCCGCATTTTTTCAACGCAAAAAATGTGCCTTGGCTCAAAAAAGGTTGAAAAATACTGCTTTAATAAAACCTACATGACCAACTGCAGGTCATCTGTCTGCATCCTTCTTTAAAGAGTGCTGGATAAATGAATTAGAGTGCTATTCTCCTGTAAGTTGTATTGTACATAACTCTGATATGAACTAACGTGCGAAGACTTTTAGCAGCATGAAATATGTGGTGTTTGGATTTTGTATTAAGAAAAGTGGTGCCCCACCAGGCGAAAAGCAAACAGCTCCTAACAGGCACAAGACATTAAAACCATAGGCGCCGATCTACATTTCTGCCAGTGGGTGCTCGGTCTGTGTGTATTAGTGTTGTCCCGATACAAATATTTTGGTACCGATACCGGTACCAAAAGTATTTTGGTACTTTTCGGTACTTTTCTAAATAAAGGACTACAATAAATGTCATTATTGGCTTTATTTTAAGAAAATAATCTTATAGTACATTAAACATATGTTTATTATTGGAATTTAGTCCTTAAAGAAAATAATGAACATACTAGACAACTTGTCTTTTAGTAGTAAGTAAACAAACAAAGGCTCCTAATTAGTCTGCTGACGCATGCAGTAACATATTGTGTCATTTATCTACCTATTATTTTGTCTACATTATTAAAGACAAGTGGTAGAAAATGAATTATTAATCTACTTGTTCATTTACTCTTAATATCTGCTTGTTTTCTGTTTCAACATGTTCTATCTACACTTCTGTTAAAATGTAATAATCACTTATTTTTCTCTTGTTTGATACGTTACATTAGTTTTGGATGATACCACAAATGTGGGCATCAATCCGATACCAAGTAGTTACAGGATCATACATTGGTCATATTCAAAGTCCTCATGTGTCCAGGGACGTATTTCCTGAGTATATAAACATAATATACATTTAAAAAAAATGAAAGAAGATTTTGTCATGTTAAAAAATGTCGACGTTATCATAGTAGTATCGACTAGATACGCTATTGTACGTGGTATCATTACAGTGGATGTCAGGTGTAGATCCACCAATGGCGTTTGTTTATATTGTAGCATCCCGGAAGAGTTGGTGCTGCAGGGAATTCTGGGAATTTGTTCTGTAGTGTTTATGTTGTTTTGCGGTGCAAATATTCTTCCAAAATGTGTTTGTCATTGTTGTTTAGTGTGGTTTCACTATATGGCACATGTTTATGACAGTGTTGTTTAGTGTGGCTTCACTATATGGCACATGTTTATGACAGTGTTGTTTAGTGTGGCTTCACTATATGGCACATGTTTTTGACAGTGTTGTTTAGTGTGGCTTCACTAAAATGGCACATGTTTATGACAGTGTTGTTTAGTGTGGCTTTACTAAAATGGCACATGTTTATGACAGTATTGTTTAGTGTGGTTTCACTATATGGCACATATTTATGACAGTGTTGGCATTGTTCATACTGCCGCCCTTAGTGTGACATGTATGGCTGTTGACTAAGTATGGACTTCATTCGCTCAAAGTCAAGATGGTTGTATCATTGGTTCATTAACGGGCACAACGAAATCTTGGTAATGCTTTGTTAAATATATACTATATGATTAATGATTACTTTATGATGCAAAAGGTATCATGCTCGCCACAAAATTAACGACGACAAGACTGATTTTTCAAAAATTACTTTAAAGATTGAAAGTCGCCATCAATCCCACGTGGGTGCTAGGGCCCCGAAGCACCCACGGGATCGGCGCCTATGATTAAAACAACGTTGAGAACTTGTTGAATTAGGTCCTGACGTTAAGCAACTCAAACCTAACGTTGAAACAACATGCTTTTTGACAACGTTTAATCAATGTTGGGTTCTGACGTTGATTTGACCATTGACTTTTGGTCATTTCCCAACCAATATTTTACAACACAAATACAACATTGAAACATACTTTTTGACAACGTTCATTCACTGTCAGGTTGTGACATTGAGTTGACCTTTGAAATGTGGTCATTTCCCAGCCAACAACATGGATCCAACGTTAGACATCAACGTTCAATTTACAAACACAACTATTTTGCAACCTTGTTTAGAAGTCAGTTTTAAAGGACATGTACGTATAAATAATGTTGCATCAATGTCTTGTGCCCATACTTGCGTCCATGAAAAAGACGGCGCTTAGATGGCAGCATATGTTGTTCCAAAACCTGTATGTACCTTTCAGCATTAATGGTGCCTTCACAGATGTGTAAGTTGCCCATGCATTGGGCACTAATGCACCCCCATACCATCACAGATGCTGGCTTTTGAACTTTGCGTCGATAACAGTCTGGATGGTTCGCTTCCCCTTTGGTCCAGATGACACCATGTCAAATATTTCCAAAAACATTTTGAAATGTGGACTCGTCAGACCACAGAACACTTTTCCACTTTGCATGAGTCCATCTTAGATGATCTCGGGCCCAGAGAAGCCGGCGGCGTTTCTGGATGTTGTTGATAAATGGCTTTCGCTTTGCATAGTAGAGCTTTAACTTGCACTTATAGATGTAGCGACCAACTGTATTTAGTGACAGTGGTTTTCTGAAGTGTTTCTGAGCCCATGTGGTGATATCCTTTAGAGATTGATGTCGGTTTTTGACACAGTGCCGTCTGAGGGATCGAAGGTCACGGTCATTCAATGTTGGTTTCCGGCCATGCCGCTTACGTGGAGTGATTTCTCCAGATTCTCTGAACCTTTTGATTATATTATGGACCGTAGATGTTGAAATCCCTAAATTTCTTGCAATTGTACTTTGACAAACATTTGTTCTTAAACTGTTTGACTATTTGCTCATGCAGTTGTGGACAAAGGGGTGTACCTCGCCCCATCCTTTCTTGTGAAAGACTGAGCATTTTTTTGGGAAGCTGTTTTTACACCCAACCATGGCACCCACCTGTTCCCAATTAGCCTGCACACCTGTGGGATGTTCCAAATAAGTGTTTGATGAGCATTCCTCAACTTTATCAGTATTTATTGCCACCTTTCCCAACTTCTTTGTCACGTGTTGCTGGCATCAAATTCTAAAGTTAATGATTATTTGCAAAAAAAAAAAAATGTTTATCAGTTTGAACATCAAATATGTTGTCTTTGTAGCATATTCAACTGAATATGGGTTGAAAATGATTTGCAAATCATTGTATTCCGTTTATATTTACATCTAACACAATTTCCCAACTCATATGGAAACGGGGTTTGTATATATATATATATATATATATATATATATATATATATATATATATATATATATATATACATAAATAATCCGTTCATGAATGAGCATATCCGTTCGGCCACCGTGTTCAATGGAGAAGTCTGATCTACAAAATGTGCAGGCAGCATACCCCTTCCCCTTCGAGCTGTCCTGGATGAACTGAAATACATTTTTCCAATCATTTTGGAACTTGCAAGCGTACGTCTTCTTCTTACTCGTCGTCGCCATGTCTCTTCTTCGTTCTTCTGCTGTGTCTCTGTTATGTTTTTGGACATTACTACTTGCTGTAGTTTTGAAGCAATGCATGATGGGAATCCGGATGTTGTGTGTCAGTGTATTAACGTGCCGGCTGGAATAAACACACGCTGAGAAATAGCTCCGTGCCTGCCTACTCTATGGGTTATAGATAAACCTATGGATAACAGAGACATATATAATAGTCTCCTTTTCAGGTGAGAGAGGACGCTAAAGGCAGTGCCTTTAAGGCACGCCCCCAATATTGTTGTCCGGGTGGAAATCGGGAGAAATTCGGGAGAATGGTTGCCCCGGGAGATTTTCGGGAGGGGAACTGAAATTCAGGAGTCTCCCGGGAAAATCGGGAGGGTTGGCAAGTATGCCTGTGCCTGCTGGGCTTGTCTTTTTTTATTACAATACAAATGTCACACTACTCATTATTTCCTTATGTTTTTTCTGTATTTGCTGATTTCTGTACACTCTCTCCTATGTTGACACGTCTTGTATTGAGCACTGAGCTACACATTTGCCTCACTTTAGGAGAACCACCTGCCTCTGATCAATAACCAGAAGGGTTTACTTGCCAGCCTCGCTTCTCAGACGAGGCTGCTGCATTGTTTTGTGTTGCACGCAAGTGTTTTTCGTCTTTTTACGCCTTACTGCAAGCTTGTGTTTTTATATTTCAACTGGTGCCGCCTTCTGACTACAATTCTAATACCATTTTACCTGTACGTCGTCTCTTGTCTCCGCATCCCGGGCTCACGCCAACAGCCGACATGCGCCACCGTGGCAACACATTTTAAATGACAGAGTAGGTATTTGTAGATGTAAATAGACTTGTCTCTCCATGAGCTTCAAGAGGTAGTCACCTGCATTTTTATTTTTATTTCACAGGTGTGCTTGAAGCTCATGGAGAGAATGCCAAGAGTGTGCAAAATCAGTAAACAGAGCAAAGGGTGGCTATTTTGAAGAAACTAGAATACAAACCCTGTTTCCATATGAGTTGGGAAATTGTGTTAGATGTAAATATAAACATCTAACACAACCCATATTCAGTTGAATGCACTACAAAGACAAAATATTTGATGTTCAAACTGACAAACTTTTTTTTTTTGCAAATAATCATTAACTTTAGAATTTGATGCCAGCAACACGTGACAAAAAAGTTGGGAAAGGTGGCAATAAATACTGATAAAGTTGAGGAATGCTCATCAAACACTTATTTGGAACATCCCACAGGTGAACAGGCACATTGGGAACAGGTGGGTGTCATGATTGGGTATAAAAATGAATTCCATTCACAAACAAGGATGGGGCGAGGGTCACCACTTTGTCAACAAATGCGTGAGCAAATTGTTGAACAGTTTAAGAAAAAACTTTCTCAAGCAGCTATTGCAAGGAATTTAGGGATTTCACCATCTACGGTCCGTAATATCTTTAAAGGGTTCAGAGAATCTGGAGAAATCACTGCACGTAAGCAGCTAAGCCCGTGATCTTCGATCCCTCAGGCTGTACTGCATCAACAAGCGACATCGGTGTGTAAAGGATATCACCACATGGGCTCAGGAACACTTCAGAAACCCGCTGTCAGTAACTACAGCTACGGCTTTGCTGGGCCTGAGCTCATCTAAGATGGACTGATACAAAGTGGAAAAGTGTTCTGTGGTCTGACGAGTCCACATTTCAAATTGTTTTTGGAAACTGTGGACGTTGTGTCCTCCGGACCAAAGAGGAAAAGAACCATCCGGATTGTTATAGGCGCAAAATTGAAAAGCCAGCATCTGTGATGGTATGGGCGTGTATTAGTGCCCAAGACCTGGGTAACTTACACATCTGTGAAAGCGCCATTAATGCTGAAAGGTACATACAGGTTTTGGAGCAATATATGTTGCCATCCAAGCAACGTTACCATGGACGCCCCTGCTTATTTCAGCAAGACAATGCCAAGTTACATCAACGTGGCTTCATAGCAACAGAGTGCGGGTACTAGACTGGCCTGCCTGTAGTCCAGACTTGTCTCCCATTGAAAATGTGTGGCGCATTATGAAGCCTAAAATACCACAACGGAGACTGTTGTTGAACAACTTAAGCTGTACATCAAGCAAGAATGGGAAATAATTCCACCTGAGAAGCTTAAAAAATGTGTCTCCTCAGTTCCCAAACGTTTACTGAGTGTTCTTAAAAGGAAAGGCCATGTAACACAGTGGTGAACATGCCCTTTCCCAACTACTTTGGCACGTGTTGCAGCCATGAAATTCTAAGTTAATTATTATTTCCAAAAAAAAAAAAGTTTATGAGTTTGAACATCAAATATCTTGTCTTTGTAGTGCATTCAATTGAATATGGGTTGAAAAGTATTTGCAAATCATTGTATTCCGTTTATATTTACATCTAACACAATTTCCCAACTCATATGGAAACGGGGTTTGTATAAAACATGTTTTTGGTTATTTCACCTTTTTTACATAAATCCACATGTTTATTCATAGTTTTGATGCCTTCAGTGACAATCTACAATGTAAACAGTCATGAAAATAAAGAAAACACATTGAATGAGAAGATGTGTCCAAACTGTTGGCCTGTACTGTATATTTTCTTTCAGAAGAAATAGCGATTATTGAAAGAACGGCATTGACTCTGTGGCACGTTTGCTTAGATTCACGCTGATGTCCGTGTCTCCTCGACTTAACAGCCATTAAAAGATTACAACTCTCCCAAATATATTACACTATATACATCCATTCATACCTTATATTACTTTCATTTACTTTCACGTAAAAAACAAAAGACCCAATAATTAAACTTCAAAAAAGGGTCATTAGAATAATACACAAAGCGTGCTAGTACGAACCTACCAATCCATTATTTCTAAGTTCTAATGTGTTAAAATTTTCAGATATGGTGTTTTTAAAAACAATAGAAATTATTAGAGATGTCCGATAATGGCCTTTTTGCCGATATCCGATATTCCGATATTATCCAACTCTTAATTACCGATTCTGATATCAACCGTTACCGATATATACAGTCGTGGAATTAACACATCATTATGCCTAATTTTGTTGTGATGCCCCGCTGGATGCATTAAACAATGTAACAAGGTTTTCCAAAATAAATCAACTCAAGTTATGGGGAAAAAAAATGCCAACATGGCACTGCCATATTTATTATTGAAGTCACAAAGTGCATTATTTTTTTTAACATGCCTCAAAACAGCAGCTTGGAATTTGGGACATGCTCTCCCTGAAAGAGCATGATAAGGTTGAGGTGAGCGGGGTTGGGAGGGGCGGGTTTTAGGGGTAGGGGGTAGCGGGGGTGTGTATATTGTAGCGTCCCGGAAGAGTTAATGCGCAAGGGGTTCTGGGTATTTGTTCTGTTGTGTTTATGTTGTGTTACAGTGCGGATGTTCTCCCGAAATGTCTTTGTCATTCTTGTTTGGTGTGGGTTCACAGTGTGGCGCATATTTGTAACATTTTTAAAGTTGTTTATACGGCCACCCTCAGTGTGACCTGCATGGCTGTTGATCAAGTATGAGTTGCATTCGCTTGTGTGTGTGAAAAGCCGTAGATATTATGTGACTGGGCCGGCACGCAAAGGCAGTGCCTTTAAGGTTTATTGCCGCTCTGTACCTCTCCCTACGTCCGTGTACATAGCGGCGTTTTAAAAAGTCATGAATTTTACTTTTTGAAACCGATACCGATAATTTTGAAACCGATATCAATAATTTCCGATATTACATTTTAAAGCATTTATCGGCAGTCCGATATTATCGGACATCCCTAGAAATTATGTTTGGAGTAAAGAACAACAACCTTCCAGCTTGTATTCTTAGGTTATTTAAATAAAGAGGAGACAACTATATATTACGGGGGATATTGATTTTTGAAATAGGTAAAGTAAGAATGAATACAAAACACAAATGCATTTCAGTTTTAGGAGTTAAATGGTGGAACAAGCTCAGTGATGAGTTGAGGACATGTTAAGTTAAGTTAAAGTTAAAGTACCAATGATAGTCACACACACACTCGGTGTGGTGAAATGTGTCCTCTGCATTCGACCCATCCCCTTGTTCACTCCCTGGGAGGTGAGGGGAGCAGTGAGCAGCAGCGCTGGCCACGCCCGATAATCATTTTTGGTGATTTAAGCCCCAATTCCAACCCTTGATGCTGAGTACCAAGCAGGGAGGTAATGGGTCCCATTTTTTTAGTCTTTGGTGTGACTCGGCCGGGGTTTGAACTCACAACCTACCCATCTCAGGGCGGACACTCTAACCACAAGGCCACTGAGTAGGTACCCGGTTCTTTGTTAAGGTTTAAGAAAGCCTTGAAAGGTGAAATAATAGAAAATGATAAAATATTGTAACAATTACTTTCATCCCATTTAATTTTTTGAACGTTGATGTTCCAGGTAATCTTATTTACAGTGAATGCACTGGATAGGCAAATATAAGCCTTGGCTTCAGCCTATTCCTTTTCGGTCATTCTTTTTCTTTTCTTTTTGTGTGTAAATGTGTATGATTGTTAAATACGTATAATCTGTACTGTTAAATTGATCACACAGCCGGTAGCTAATTGCTTTGGAGATGTGGGAAACAGCGGGAGGCAGGGTGCAGGTAAAAAGGTGTCTAATGCTTAAAACCAAAAATAAACAAAATGTGAGTGCCCCTAAGAAAAGGCATTGAAGCTTAGGGAAGACTATGCAGAACGAAACTAAAACTGAACTGGCTACAAAGTAAACAAAAACAGAATGCTGGACGACAGCAAAGACTTACTGTGGCGCAAAGACGGCGTCCACAATGTACATCCGAACATGACATGACAATCAACAATGTCCCCACAAAGAAGGATAAAAACAACTGAAATATCCTTGATTGCTAAAACAAAGTAGATGCGGGAAATATCGCTCAAACGGACACATGAAACTGCTATGGGAAAATACAAAAAAAAGAAAAAAAGCCACCAAAATAGGAGTGCAAGACAAGAACTAAAACACTACACACAGGAAAACAGCAAAAAAAGTCCAAATAAGTCAGGGGGTGATGTGACAGGTGGTGACAGTACACCAACTATGAGACAAGAGCTATAGTGATGCATGCTTGGTTATGGTTTAAAGTCATATCCAACAATTGCAACAACGACTTTTTACTGTCAACTGAGTTTTGTTTCTTTTTTAATGATTTCTGCTGGTGGTGTGCCTCCGGATTTTTTCAACGCAAAAAATGTGCCTTGGCTCAAAAAAGGTTGAAAAACACTGGATTATATGACCAAAATAAACTCATTTCCAAACACTCATTTTTAAGGTGTTGCAACTTCTTTTTTTATTTTGTAGTAGTAGCGACTTCCCCCCCGGTCAACTTCCTTTGTTTTTACTTTATTGAAGTGCGCATGAAAAGTGACGTCGAGGCCACATTGGGGCCTGTTATACTGGAGTCTGATGAAAATCACGCTTCACTTAGTCATTAAGTCACTCAGGTCCACTACCAACCACATTGTGAAGTATGCGGACGACACGACAGTAGTGGGCCTCATCCGTGACAACAACGACATGGACTACAGGGAGGAGGTGAAACATCTGGTTGACTGGTGCAGAACCAACAACCTGGTCCTGAACGTCGACAAGACCAAGGAGATCATCGTTGACTTCAGAAAGCACCAGTCCAGCCACGCTCCACTCTACATCAACAGCACAGCAGTGGAGATAGTAAGCAGCACCAAGTTCCTGGGGGTGCAGATAACTGACAATATAACCTGCTCCCTACACACCGGAGCTCTTGTAAAAAGAGCTCAGCAGCGCATGCACTTTTTGCGTCGGATGAAAAGAACACAGCTCCCTCCCCCCGTTCTCACCACATTCTACAGAGGCACTATACCAACTGCATCTCTGTCTGGACTGGAGCCTGCAGTGCCTCAGACTGGAAGTCTCTCCAGAGAGTGGTGAGGACGGCGGAAAAGATAATCAAGACTCCTCTTCCTCCTATCCGGGAGATCGCAAAAAGCCGCTGCCTGACCAGGGCTCAGAAAATCTGCAAAGACTCCTCCCACCCCCACCAAGGACTGTTTTCACTGCTGAACTCTAGAAAGAGGTTCCGCAGCCTCTGAAGCAGAACCTCCAGGTTCTGTAACAGCTTCTTCCCTCAGGCCGTAAGACTCTTGAATGCATCATAATTAAATTATCCCCTCAACTCCCCCCAAAATGGATTAACTCGCTGGAATAAAAAAGACAATATAACATGCATCCATAAATGTGGACGCATGTGAAAAAATGCAATATATTTATCTGTACAGTAATCTATTTATTTATTTATATTTATTCATTTATTTTATATATATATATATATATATATATATATATATATATATATATATATATATATATATATATATATATATATATATATTATTTATATATGCACCTTATTGTTTTTTTATCCTACCATGAGCTTATGTAACGAAATTTTGTTCTTATCTGTGCTGTAAAGTTTAAATTTGAATGACAATAAAAAGGAAGTCTAAGTCTAAGTCTAAGTCTAATAGTCAGTTGGAAAAAAATCAGATCTCAAATAAATCCGATTTGGGCCACTTAGGTCTGCAGTGTAAACAAAGTCAAACATAGGTACTGACCTATGTGTGCAGCGTAAGGGCGACGAAAGGGATTTTGCACGCGCATCACGTCTTTGATGCGCTCCACCTCCCGCTGGTAGTGGTGTCGATCCTTCATGGCTCCCTCTTTGGCTTCCTTCAGCGCCCCCTCCAGCGCCTTGACTCGCTCAGCTGTAGACCGAAGCCGTTTCTCCAGTTTGGGAAGCTCACAGCGCAGGTCTGCATTGTCACGTACCAGCTGCACACAAATATTCATACTTTCACTGGCTGGTTTGCACCAATATTTAAACAAACTCCTCCAGTTATTACAAAGTCTGCCCTGGTTTGGACGTATGATCGTTCCCCCCCACCCCCCGGCACAGCACGAGTACATACTGAAGCAGAATTAACAGTGACCTGGAACAGAAACAAGTGAACTGGAACATTTGTGTCAGCCAGAGCCAAGTAGATGCAGCAGAGTGGAACCACTGACAAAACTGACTTGATGGCCTAACTGCCTCTAGCATGGAGAAAATAAACACAGGTACTGCAAATGGAGACTGGATGGGTTACTAATAGGCGTGGCCACCATTCATTGTTGGATCAGTGATGTTGTTCAGGGTTCGTACACCTTTTCCATGGCCAAATTCCAGCACTTTTTAAGGACTTTCAAGATAAATTTTTCCAGTACCCTTCAAAAGGAGAAAACCAGTGTGAATCAATCCATAGCCTTGTTCTTTGAGGTCACCAAATGCTGTCTGTATTAAAAATAAGGAACATCTGCTAAAACCTAAGCCTAACATTGAACCAGCAGTTATCATTAACTGAACAGGGCATAGAAAATGAAGTAGTGTGACTATTCAATGTCATTGGTGTTCAACACTCAAGTCCCGCCACCTCTAGAACAAGGCAGCACAAGGAGGATTCAGGATGCTTTACTATTGTCCATTCTTTAACATGTACAAGACACATAAGAACTGAAATTACATTTTCGGCACAGTGCCACTAAGAGCAGACATACGTTACAGGGAGACAAGACGGGACCGCCAACGGATCAGCCACTTCCGGCGCTCCTTAAAAAAGGTGGGAAAAAGGTGATATTGGGAAAGGGGGGAAGAGTAAAACATATCAGTTAAAGGCTGGGGAAAAGGGAAAAAACCTAATTTGCCATAAACATGTTACATATAATCACAATTCACAACATAGGGGCGGGGGGAGTTGGAGCCCTGGAGGCCGGCCTGCTGCTATAAAGCGCTACTCAGCCGCCCATCACCCCGAAGGGGAATCAAGCGGTGGTGGGGAGTGTGTTTGTGTATATGCCCATTGTCTTTGGGTGTAGTGGCGTTGTGTTCATAGGCACGGGGCCGTTATGCATGCAATGCAAGCAAAGTTCGACTTCCAGGTGTCATTGAGGAGGGAGGGAGGTCAAAAGCGTCCATCTTTGAAAGTCCTCAGGGGATGATTACAGAACAGCCTGTTCTTGTCCTCAAGGCCATTCGAGGGAGTCAAATTGTAGATAAGGATTTTTGTTTTTCCTCGAACAGACATTATTTTAGCTAAGTACCGTGTGACTTGTTGAAGGGTGGACTAGCAAAGTAAGATTTTCATTGTACGGCAAACTGTCTGTTTAACTGTGCATATGACAATAAACAATCTTGAATCTTGAACATTACAATGGCTTGCCTGTTCTATTCGTCCATGTTGGCTCTCATATCCAATGTTTCCTTATCAGCAAGCTTCTCCATGATGTGATCCATTTTATGATTCAGTTCAGAAATCGCCCCAGGCTGTGATCCCACAGCCCGGCCCAAACCTTCCATTGGGACGAACAGCCTTTGGGCTCCTTGAGTGGCTGCCATCGTCTTACGAATTTTACGATACACCAGAGCAATGCCCAGCCCAATCAGCAGGTGCCCCGCGATCATGGTTCCAAATAGGTAGATGTCTTCCACGTCCTCGATGGAAAGGACTGAGAGGCACGGGATTCTCCATTTGTCCCAGGAATCTCTCACGTACCCCGCAGCAATGGTTCCATCAGGGCAGGCAGGCTCCCCAGAACCTCTTTTCCTCGTCAAAAAGATTTTGTCAATAGAGTTGAGAGTCCAGCTAATCAATTCCATGTCTGATGTTTAGATTTGGAGGACAGCGCAAAGAAAGAGGCTTCAAAAAAAGTTTAGACAAGACAAGACAAAGAGAGCAAGCAAGGAAAAGACGGGAGGAGAAAAAAATGTGACCGCCCTCACCAGAGGCAAGACAGAAAGACAAGAGATGCTCAACTCCACCTCTGAGGACATCTCCAGAGGTGCATGGTTGGCAGCAGCTTGGAAGCAGGAATGGGAGTCAGCCGGAACACTCCCGAGTCCACCGCTACATTTGGGACCCAGGAGATGGCGCCATCGGAGGAGACGACCTACCACGCCGACAATGGATCACGCTGAACCGTCCAAGGAGTGCGGTGGGTCGCTTTGGGTCATCAATGAAGACGTGGGGCTCGGCGGACAGTGCAGCATGTGAGTGCGCCGACCATATAATCAACATCTGCCCCTTATATGAACCGCACTCGGAAGCCAGCCTCTTCCACCTGGGACCAGGGATGCGGGTATGGCTACGACACCGAGTTGGACATCTGACATTACACGAAAGAAGAAGAAGTCATTGGTGTTTGCAAACGTGTCTCCATTTGTGTTGTTCTTCAAATTTCTAGTTCCTTTTCTTACTTACAGCACTCAATGATATCAAACAGCACGGATTGATTCACACCGCATTTGTGCTTGTAAAGTGCATAGTGTGATATAAATACACGCACCCTCAAAATGTCAATTTCACTCATTTATTACCAAAACTGATCCACATTAATATAAGGATAATAAATCAAAGGAAATATTTTGTTTGTTTCACAACACTTCAGTCACCTTTCATTAAGCATTTCTAGCCTTATAACTGTGGCTATGATAAGAAATTAACAAAAAGACAAAAGTTTCCTTTTTTTGCTTTCACTTAGGTAGCCAGACAAGTTAAGTAGACAACGAAAATAATAGAGCAAGAAATGCATGCAACCATGTTGTGTAAAAACTACAAAATCATTCATATTAAGTCAGCTTTAAGTTGTGAACAAGGTTACAAATCATACATTACATGACCTTCACAGTACAAACAAGTTCAATAATGTAGCCATTTTAATGCAATTAACCAAAATGACAAAATACTTTAACTGAGGTAGTCAGACAAGTTAAGTAGACAACCAAAATAATGGAGCAAAAAAATACATTGAACCATGTTGTATAAAAACTCAAAATCATTCTGTGGAGGGAGATGGGGCCAGCGCTGTCTGCAGGAGCAAAGGTCACCGCCTCTGTCCATGGTGCTGAGGACAGAGCACCATCAGACGGGGGCGTGGCAGTGCTGACGGCAAGACACAGCTGGCAGGTGATTAGATTTCACGGGCGGTACGTGTTAATCTAATCATCTGTTGTCTTTAACAGTAAGCGGCCGGGAGCAGGAGGGGAGAGAGGATACGGACGTGACTGAAAAGTCACGTTCTGCGAGAGAAAACTGTTGTTAAAAACATATGATCATTAAAACCCTGTTAAAGCCTGCACGCTTGGATCCTGTGCCGTGTCTGACAGTGGGACTGCAAAGACGCAACTTCCACACATTCACATTAACTCAGCTCTATGTTGTGCAAAAGGTTACAAATTACATATGACCTTCACAGTGCAAACAAGTCAAAAAAGTGTAAATTATTTACCTTTTTGCATACTTTGCAGCAGGCTACACGTGGATTTGGTCCACGTTTTATCCAAAGTTTGTATTTGTAATTTTCCATCCAATGTTCATTAAAACGACATGGACCGATGCACCACTGTCCTCTTGGGGGCGACACAGAGCTGTATATACGGCTCTGTCATGACAACAACCTAATGTAAGGGCTTGTGCAAAGCAAACAGATCAAGCGTGGAGCTTTAATTTTTAAGGAAATTTATTTTATTTTTTTCCATTCCACTGCCGAGAAATATGATGAACATTTCCAAGCATTTACAAGCACTTCACCCAACATTCAAGCATTCTTCAAACCTTGAAAGCACAACATTAAAATCCAAGTATTTTCAAAGTTTATAAACACCCGTACGAACCCTGGTTCTTACTCTTTCTGGAAAATAATCACATTACATTCACAGCACTTATGGGGGCCATATTCCTTCCAAAAGCATGTCTGAAAATCACTGCAAAAGGTAATGTTTTGGTTGACGTCAGTGAAATAACTAATCAGCCTCAGCAGCTTAGTGACCCTGCAAATGTATCCTCCTCACAGACCACCAGTGTTGGGACTAACTCTTTGTAACGCGTTACTGTAACGCCGTTAGTTTCGGCGGTAACTAGTAATCTAACGCGTTATTTTTTATATTCAGTAACTCAGTTACCGTTACTACATGATGCGTTACTACATGATGCGTTACTACATAAAAAATAACGTAAAATAACGCAGTATCGGCTAAAAACAGAAGATCTGAGTGTGTTTTATTGGAGGGTTGCAGTGTCGTCCTTCTGATTCTTCTTGTGTCCCAACAGGGATAAGAGAAGAGGAGCTGTGTGTGTGTGTCTGGGTGTGGGTGTGGGTGTGGGAAGGGGAGGGGAGGGGGCGTGTCTGTGTTTACTAACAAGACATCATGGTGCAGCTGAAGCAGAGTTTCTTAACATGGAGATATTCTAGACTGACCATGCGTCCTCTTTTCCCCGGACATGTCTTCTTTTGCGGAGTTTCTTAAATGCTTCAAATGTCCAGCACTTTGAGTTAGGGTTGCGTGTATTTTCAATGTACGTTCAGGGTAAAGAAGGGGTTAAAAACAAAACAAATTGTGCGCACGCAGCAGCATTCGCGAGGGAGGGGCAGAGACAGAAAGAGCGAGAGAGCGAGGGAGTGGATTGATTGATTGAGACTTCCATCAGTAGATTGCACAGTACAGTACATATACCGTTCAATTGACCACTAAATGGTAACACCCGAATATGTTTTTCAAGTTGTTTAAGTCCACGTTAATCAATTTATTTCAAACTGTCATTGCTCAAAACATAATATTGAATCAAAATCAATGTTATTATGAAGATTGACCAATCCAAGGTTCCCATTACTTCACATCAAATATTCCACTTTGAAAAATATTTTTGGGGGAAGATTTTGCATATTTTGTGTGTTTGCCATTAAAAACATAGTTTTGTTTGACAAAAAAGGGCGGAAAACAAACAAACAAAAAAACAACATAAAAAAAACTAAAACATTTTGAAATGAGGGATAGATCTGAAGTTGATGTAGACTCCAGAGATTTAAGCGTTAATATAAAATTTATGTATGCCCTGGCACACCATTATCATCATTTCATGACCCAAGCAAAACACTTTCTACACTTTTATACTGAAATAAATACACCTACAACTTGTTAAATAAAAACATAGAAAAAACTACTAGCAGCGGTAAAGTTTAGATCCATGAAGGAAAGAAAAAATTTAATGAATGTTCATAAATGTATACAAATTTGTTTTATTTTTTTATTTATTTTTTTAATGAATTAAGTCACGTTTATGACAACCTTTTTCCAAAACACAATATAGAATGTGAGATACAACAGCATAATGCATAGGTTTATATTTATTTTTTTCAAAAAACTTACAAAAAAGTGGGACCCCATTTTTATCACTTAATGGGGTCCCCTGGACCCCATTTTGAAAAATCCTAGCGCTGTTCAACAGATTGTATTATTCTCCAGTGCAATAACAGTACTGAAATGAAGGCTAAAAGGGCATTAATGGGAACTTTAAAAAAAAACAAGAAAAAAAGAAGTAACTAAATAGTTACTTGTCACAGTAACGCATTACTTTTTGGTGTCAGTAACTGAGTTAGTAACTCAGTTACTTTTGAAATAAACACTGCAGACCACACACAATAAGTGATCTAAAACACAGGCTTAATCACATTATAGGTTACCAAAAACGCAGACCATATCAAATAAGTGAACTAAAGCATTGCTTCTCCAATGGTTTGACCCAGATTAACCCCATTTTTAAACTCAAATTTGTCAAATAGATCATATTCAATGAAAACTTAAAAAGCACACCTGTTCCAAACTTATGACTTTAAAACGTTGACACTTAGTAACACATCACATTATATTTTAATCATATATGTACTTTTAAACTGCTATTTCTCTGTTTTGTGTTTTTTTGTTTTGCTATTTTATACACTCGTATTGTTTTTTCTCCAAGTTAAGCGTCTTTGAGGTTTTGAAAATGCATGTATTATGATTCTTAAAAGACTGCACACACCTATATTTGGCCAGTTTTTCAAAGATTAAACTCTTTGGTGTGAATGCCAGGTGTCAAACCAAGCACCATCCCTATAGTGAAGCATGGTGGTGGAAGCATCATGCTGCGGGGATGTTTTTCGGCGACAGGAACTTGGAGACGAGTCAGGATAGAGGGAAAGATGAATGCAGACACCCGAGATGAAAACCAATGCTGCCCATCCAACCTGATGGAGCTTGAGAGGTGTTGCAAAGAGGAGCGGGTGAAACTGTCCAAAGATAGTTGGCATTGTATTTAAAAAGACTTGAGACTGTCATTTCTGCAAAAGGTGCATCAACAAAATATTGACTAAAGGCTGTGAATACTTACACTATATTGCCAAAAGTATTTGGCCACCCATCCAAATGATGAGAATCAGGTGTTCTAATCACTTGGCCCGGCCACAGGTGTATACAACAAAGCACTTAGGCATGGAAACTGTTTCTACAAACATTTGTGAAAGAATGGGCCGCTCTCAGTGATTTCCAGCGTGGAACTGTCATAGGATGCCACCTGTGCAACAAATCCAGTCGTGAAATTTCCTCGATCCTAAATATTCCAAAGTCAACTGTCGGCTTTATTATAAGAAAATGGAAGAGTTTGGGAACAACAGCAACTCAGCTGGTAGGCCACGTAAACTGACAGAGAGGGGTCAGCGGATGCTGAAGCGCATAGTGCAAAGACTTTCTGCACAGTCAGTTGCTACAGAGCTCCAAACTTCATGTGACCTTCCAATTAGCCCACATACAGTACGCAGAGAGCTTCATGGAATTGGTTTCCATGGCTGAGCAGCTGCATCTAAGCCATACATCACCAAGTTCAATGCAAAGCGTGGGATGCAGTGGCGTAAAGCACGTTGCCACTGGACTCTAGAGCAGTGGAGACGCCTTCTCTGGAGTGATGAATCACGCTTTTCCATCTGGCAATCTGATGGACCAGTCTGGGTTTGGAGGTTGCCAGGAGAACGCTACATTTCGGACTGTATTGTGCCAAGTGTGAAATTTGGTGGAGCAGGAATTATGGTGTGGGGTTGTTTTTCAGTAGTTGGGCTTGGCCCCTTAGTTCCAGTGAAAGGAACTTTGAATGCTCCAGGATACCAAAACATTTTGGACAATTCCATGCTCCCAACCTTGTGGGAACAGTTTGGAGCGGGCCACTTCCTCTTCCAACATGACTGTGCACCAGTGCACAAAGCAAGGTCCATAAAGACATGGATGACAGAGTCTGGTGTGGATGAACTTGACTGGCCTGCACAGAGTCCTGACCTGAATCCAATAGAACACTGTTGGGATGAATTAGAACGGAGACTGAGAGCCAGGCGTTCTCCACCAACATCAGTGTGTGACCTCACCAATGCGTTTTTGGAAGAATGGTCGAAAACTCCTATAAACACACTCCGCAACCTTGTGGACAGCCTTGCCAGAAGAGTTGAAGCTGTAATAGCTGCAAAAGGTGGACCGACATCATATTGAACCCTATGGGTTAGGAATGGGATGGCACTTTTGCCAATATAGTGTATATATTTTTTTCTGCCAAAATAGAATACATTTAGTAAGAAAAGTTACAGTACTTTATTGATACATATTATTTCCAGGCTTTCGAGGGCCAAATATAATGAAGTGGCGGGCCACATCTGGCCCCCGGGCCTTGAGTTTGACACCTGTGCTGTAGTGGGTGGTCATAGCAATGACGCTTGGAGGATTACCAGTGAGTAATATAATCTATTATAGAAGACACTATATTGAGTGACACGAGTGCAAAGGTGACTATATGGCTGTTAATTCATGTTTAGAAGGCTCTAATAATGTAAAAAAATATATATTTGGAAAGTCGTAAACAAACAAGTTTACCATGGTCAGGCTTGGAACAAATGAGCTGCGATAAATGAGGGATAACAATATTAGAGTAAAAACAAAGTAGTTTTAGCCAGTATGAGAACAGGGAGGGAACTAATAAAAAGAGCACAGTGTCTGCATGCATCTTAGTGATTACAATGAGAGAACTCTGCTTAGTAGGAGACTTTTGTTGATTTATGAGCAGAGTTTGTGTCTGCAGTTCCAGCAGCAGGAGGAGATGAACTCCCTGCAGCGTCACCAAGATTGGATCACTGCTGCAGTGCACCTCTCATCCAGAAAAAGAAAATCAAAGGCATTTGAATCTCAAGTCATCTAAATTTGCAAGAAAAAGAGAAAACTTAAAGGGGAGCTGCAGTATTTTTTGTAAATTTTGGAATCATTCACAATCCTTATGTGAGACAAAACATGTGTCTTTCTCTTTTTGTATGCATTTTAAGTCATTTTAAATCGTAAACAAATGCTAGTAAGAGGGGGCTAACAATGCAGGTAATGTTGATGTGGTCTATTCCACCTAAAATGCTCTTATAAACGTGCAAAAACGTCATGTTAGATTTGGAATATTCTTTTTCCTGTCTTTAGTGTTTATTTCTGTTTCAGCACGCCTTCCTTCCTTTGTTGTGAGCGCTGATGATACACACCTGCCTCCGATTGGTGATCAGGAGACTCACCTGTCTCTGATCACTAATCAGAGGGGGTTCTTAGTCGGAGCTGGACGATTTTCGTTGCTTTGTACGTCTATGCTCTATAGCTCCCAGTCTGTGGAACGCTCTCCCTGACCACCTGGGGGCACCACAGACTGTGGATGCTTTTTAAAAAAGGCTTAAGAACCATTCTTTAAAAAAAAAAAAAAGAAGCCCTTTGTTAAATTTATGTGTGCTAGTTCTAGCTATTAGGCTGTTCTAGTTTTTATTTTATTTTACTATTTATTTTACTCGTTGGGGTTTGTTTTTGTTTTTTTAAATGCACCGTAGCACTTTGAGATTGTTTGTTCAACGTAAAGTGCTTTTACAAATAAAATCTATTATTATTATTTATTATTAATATAGCCTTCCCTGTGCACTTCCTAGCTGCTCTAGTTTTGATTATTACATACATTTTTGCCTGAATGCCCTTTCCTGTCTCTGCATCTTGGGGTCACGACTACCGCAACAACGCGGTAAAATGTATATGTAATATAATAATAAACTGTAATATTTACTTATGTTGAAAATGTTTAGCATTACGGCTCATTGATGCATAGGCGTATCAAAACGTTGGCTATTTCCTTCAACAACACCAACACTTCTACTCATGTCAGACTTCATGAGAGAAAACAATGACTACTTTGGGACAAATGATGATCCAGAACCTTTTATTTTTGAGCCTGAGGATGAGCAACAAGATTTACAAGCTGTGTGCTAAAGAGCTTAAGCATTGTGTAGCAGTATTGCGAAGTGCTGAACAAGAAATACAATCACCTACTGTACAATGCCTGCTCGCACTGGAATGCCGACTGGTGGGATGTTTATATCTTTCAGCACCAGACTTGTGTTCCCTGTTTAGATTATAAATCCATCGTAATCTTCACTTCTCAGGTAAAAGAAGCAAATGACCATATTGTCACGATTTTCTAGGGATGTCTTCAGGTCTAATTTGAATTTCGAAGTTGACCAACTTCTCGGTTTATGACCACAACCTCTTACTATACAAGTAAGATGCATGATTCATGAACTAGCACACACGTTTACCAACTCGGAGGCTATGTCAATAGATGCATAAGCTACAGTAGTTACCTCTCAGTAATCATTGCGCCTAAAAGTAGTTCCTCTGCATTAGCTCTTACACTAACAATGACGCTAAAACTTGGTTAAGGCCATGTCTACACCAAGTCGTTTAACCCCTTAAACTAATAGTTATTTAGCCTAAGCCCCGTTTCAGCCACACTAAACTATCGTTTAAGGTCCCCCTCCTCGGACAAACTTTTACATGGGTAAGTGTGCCGGGTAATTCTTGAATCTCCGCCTCTTAGCTTTGTATGGACTTATTGATCGTTTACAAACTGAGTTTGGACAGGAAGTGACGTCAGAAAGAACACGCCACAGCCAGCTTGATAATAAAGCGGTTTCGTAACTCGGAGCTAACCACTGGAAATATGGAGGTGAGTCATCCAGACATGCCCGTGTTTCTCCTTCTTCTACATGTACAGACATTTGTGGAAATCACACATGAATACCTTAAGAGAAAGCGATTGCAGCTATTTGGGATACAACACTTCTCAGACGGCAAGAGAACTTTCCAATGTCCAGGTCAGCTGTGATTCTACTTAGCGAAAAACTTCGTCCATTTGTCGAAGGAGAGACAACGAGAATGCGGGCTCCCGTGGATGTGAAAAAAAAAAGGTAGCGTGTGCTTTGTATTACCTGGCCGTCGAGGGAAGACTACGGAAAACGGCGAATGCTTTTGGACTGGCAAAGCAGACTGTATCAGTTATTGTCCGCCATGTATGTCACGGACTCAACGTCTAGGTCCAGAGTATATAAAGTCACCAAAAAGGAATGGACAATGAAGGTGAAGGCAAAAGAGTGAGGAGTGTCCTGACCAGATATCTAGATCCCTAGATTGATTGTTGTCAAATGTTCTTTATCACATTTTTTCACGTGTCTAATAAAGATTTGATTAATTTATGATGTCTCAGGTGTGATTCACTACAATAGGGCCCCGCAGCACACAGGATTCCAGTTAATTGAAATACCACAATTTGGATATTGTTCAGATAAGTTACATTTAAGAACTTGCACACAAAGCAACACTGGAAGTGACTATGACGTGCGCATTTTCCGAGCATGCGTATTAGGTCGCGTTGAGCTGGCGGACGGAGGATGGAAGGGGGTCTTAAACGGTGGCATTGTTGTGTGTGGACACGGATAAGGTTAGGTGGAATTTACCCTGGATAACCTTATCCCGGCTTAGTGTAAACGGGGCCTAATACTCAGGTCGCGGCATGTAAATGGAGTATTGTTGGCTTTTTTTGGATGTCTTTCAGAGGGCTTTATGGGTTTAACCCTTGTGTGGTGTTCGGGTCTGTGGGACCAGTTTTCATTTTTTATCAAAAGAAAAATGATACAATTAATTAATTTTTCAAACTGAGACTCACTGACTTGGGCTCATTTTCTGTGAAGAACATATAGCAGAATATATATTCAATGACCACACACCATACACCCCCCTACACATTTCTATTACATATAAGATGTCCGGGGCTAATAGAAGTGTGGAAATTGATGTTATGTGTACCACACATACACACAGCAGGCCTAGACAGGAGGAGGACATAGTGTAGGTACACAGAACATCAGAGGGTCAAATGTGCGAGAAAATGAGAGCAGACAGTGTTGACAAACAATGTTGCAACCTTGTGTGGGAACCGCAGGTGCAGAAACACAAAATGCCTTACAATCTGTCACACCTGGGTGAAGTCTTGTCTGGGTTTCGTCTGTTGTCATGTTGTCTTGCCATTTCCTGTTTTATTTTGAAAGGTTAACTCTCCCTCTCGTTTCAGGTCACTTGCCCTTCCTCCTGTTTCACTGGTCTGATGTCTCTCCTGATTGCCTGATTGTTCCCACCTGTGTCACACTCCCACATGTGTATAAATGTCTCGTCCTCCTCTTGTCTTGTGCCAGAGTGTCTCGTTACTTCATGTGCGTACCTCCAGCGTTCCCTTGCCATAGCATTGTCCACAGCCACAGCCACGTTTCTTGTATCTTTTTTGGATCCATGGGAGTATTTTGATTTGTAAGTTTTCTCAGGTAAGAATAGCTTCCTAGCATCACCTCCATTGGAGCGGTTTTTGTTATACTTAGTAGTTTTTTGTTCATAGCCCCTTTTTCCCTCCGTAGACGGAGCGTTTTTGAGTTATTGATATTTTTGTTAGTTTAGAGCTCAGGTCAGTTGTGTTTTTATAACCTGTTTATTTCTCCTGTTTTGGACCCCTTCCCTTGTCCAAATAAATTGTCTTAAAATCCTGCATCTGTGTTCAGAGTCCTGTTCTGGTCGTGACACAATCAAACACTTTTATGTTATAATACTGAACAGATGTTTATTGGGATAAGGTAAACAACTGTTCAGTATTTTAACATAAAAGTGTTTGATTGTGAGGCATTAAAAGCCACAAAATGCAACAGGTCCATCAGACCCACAAACGCTGGCTGAGTCACAGCAATATGAACATTACACAAAAGTTAAAAGATGACTCCCATTAGCTGCATTGTTTGCCGACGAGTAAGAGCCATGTTTTACAATTTGAAATACGCAAGAAAGGGAAAGACGTCTGTTTGACTTCCTCACAGACAGACGCCAATCTGTGAGAGTGGGCAACAACACCTCCAGTGCCATCTCCCTGAGCTCCCCCCAGGGCTGCGTCCTGAGTCCGCTGCTGTTCACATTGATGACCCATGACTGCTGCGCCAGGTCCACTACTAACCACATTGTGAAGTATGCGGACGACACGACAGTAGTGGGCCTCATCCGTGACAACAACGACATGGACTACAGGGAGGAGGTGAAACATCTGGTTGACTGGTGCAGAACCAACAACCTGGTCCTGAATGTCAACAAGACCAAGGAGATCATCGTTGACTTCAGGAAGCACCAGTCCAGCCACGCTCCACTCTTCATCAACGGCACAGCAGTGGAGATAGTAAGCAGCACCAAGTTCCTGGGGGTGCAGATAACTGACAATATGACCTGGTCCCTACACACCGGAGTTCTTGTAAAAAGAGCTCAGCAGCGCATGCACTTTTTGCGTCAGATGAAAAGAGCACAGCTCCCTCCCCCCATTCTCCCCACATTCTACAGAGGCACTATAGAGAGCCTGCTGACCAACTGCATCTCTGTCTGGACTGGAGCCTGCAATGCCTCAGACTCGGACTTTCTTTAATGAATACAAATATTATAATACACAGGCATGTGATTTGACCACAATGAAAAAGACTGAAAAAATTTCCGGGGGTCTGGGGGACGAAGGTGGTGCCCTGGTGGGGGGTCAAGGGGGCGACGCCCCCCGAAGCTCCTGGTTTTTCACCAATTTAACATGCTAAAATTAACAAAGACAGCACCATTTGAAGACAATATTTTAGTGTTTAAAGACATGAAAACATCATTAATAGAACATACCTTGCTTCAAGTTGTTTCATATGTTTTTGGCGTTTCGCATGTACTTCCAAAGCCTTGAAACCTCGTGATCCATAGTCAATATTATCATGACACCACGTGCACAAAACCTTTCCGGGACGATCGATTTTCCGAATAAAATCACCGAACAAAGTCGTAACTTCCTTCTTCCCAACAGTATCAGTGATTTCCCTTTCCATCCAGTCCCATCGGAACTTATTTTTGACATGTTTATCAATTTCTTTTACTCGTAAAGCGTCCTTTCTCTCGAGAACCGACATCGTTTACATATGGAAAATGGCGGTAATAACTATTATGAATGATGACGTTATTAACGTCATCATTCATAACAGATGTCCTGATTGGTCACAAGGAACATATCAACCAATCAACTACGGCGTTTTTGTAGCTTTAATTTTCACATATTTATATTACTTAATTTGTTTAAAGCTTTTTCAAAATACATTTGAAATTAACATTAGACTGAATTTTTTTTTGTAAATGTATTTAATACTTTAACATTATTTATTGTTATTATTATTATTAATTTAGAATGTATCTTAACACTGCATGATTCTATGTATTTTTTTTTTTCTTTTGGAATATTTTTAAGTAGTATTTATTTTTGTAATCATCTTGACCTTCTGTAAGCTTTGGACAATAATGACGGTGATGAACACAGGCTTTCAAAATAATTTCACAAGGTTTATCATGTTAAACTTGCAAGTAAAGAGTGGTGAGGACGGCGGAAAAGATCATCAGGACTCCTCTTCCTACTATCCAGGAGATCGCAAAAATCCGCTGCCTGACCAGGGCTCAGAAAATCTGCAAAGACTCCTCCCACCCCCACCAAGGACCGTTTCCACTGCTGGACTCTACAAAAGGCCCCGAAGCAGAACCTCCAGGTTCTGTAACAGCTTCTTCCCTCAAGCCGTATGACTCTTGAACGCATCATAATTAAATTATTCCCTCAACTCCCCCCCAAAATGGATTAACTGGCTGGAATAAAAAAGACTATATAACATGTATCCATAAACGTGGACGCATGTGAAAAAGTGCAATATATTTATATGTACAGTAATCTATTTATTTATTTATTTATTTATTTATATATATTTATTTATTTTATATATATATTTATATATATTTATTTATTTATATGTGCACCTTATTGCTTTTTTATCCTGCACTACCATGAGCTTATGTAAGGAAATGTTGTTCTTATCTGTGCTGTAAAGTTCAAATTTGAATGACAATAAAAAGGAAGTCTAGTCTAGTCTAGTCTAGTCTAGTCTAGTTTTCTTGTCTTGCATTAAGATTGTGAATGATGGGCAAGACTCCAAAAAAGTGCACTTCCCCATTGAAAGTCAAACACAATTTGGAATTGTAGGTAGAAGAACTTCAGATGTGAGAGTATGTGTTGAGTCATGTTGGTGAGCTCCAGCATTAGAATCACTTCATTTGCATTGACTCAAGCGTCTTCTCCTGTGCCGCTTAGGTTCCCAGAAGGCACCTTGGCACTTGAACGCTTGCGTGTTCCCCACTTGTGTGAAGTTGCTGCACTCGGCTGATTGATGATCCTGAGAGATGTTTTCAGCAGAGAACAATGACGGATGATGCACAACGCTCGCACTTTTTCATTTGTCTGGCTCTTTTTTCCCATCTACTTCAAATGTGTTGTCAGGTTCCAATTAGAGATCGACCGCTTATCGGCCTTTTAGGCACGGATATTTGGTATTTTGACTGTATGTGTGATCTGTATCTGACTTTTTTTTCTCCATTTTTTAAATTTACAACTACAAAATAACCTTAATCAGCAGACACAATATATACATACAGTCGCGTTCAAAAGTTTACATACACTTGTAAAGAACATAATGTCATGGCTGTCTTGAGTTTCCAATCATTTCTACAACTCTTATTTTTTGTGATAGAGTGATTGGAGCACATACTTGTTGGTCACAAAAAACATTCATGAAGTTTGGTTCTTTTATGAATTTATTATGGGTCTACTGAAAATGTGAGCAAATCTGCTGTGTCAAAAGTATACATACAGCAATGTTAATATTTGCTTACATGTCCCTTGGCAAGTTTCACTGCAATAAGGCGCTTTTGGTAGCCATCCACAAGCTTCTGCTTGAATTTTTGACCACTCCTCTTGACAAAATTGGTGCAGTTCAGCTAAATGTGTTGGTTTTCTGACATGGACTTGTTTCTTCAGCATTGTCCACACGGACTTTGGAAGGCCATTCTAAAACCTTAACCATTCCTTTAACATTTTTGACAATCTGACCACAGAACTTTCCTCCAGAAGGTCTTATCTTTGTCCATGTGATGTCAGATGAAACAAAAATTGATCTGTTTGGCCACAATACCCAGCAATATGTTTGGAGGAGAAAATATGAGGCCTTTAATCCCAAGAACACCATCCCTACCGTCAAGCATGGTGGTGGTAGTATTATGCTCTGGGCCTGTTTTGCTGCCAATGGAACTGGTACTTTACAGAGAATAAATGGGACAATGAAAAAGGAGGATTACCTCCAAATTCTTCAGGACAACCTAAAATCATCAGCCCGGAGGTTGGGTCTTGGGCGCAGTTGGGTGTTCCAACAGGACAATGACCCCAAACACACGTCAAAAGTGGTAAAGGAATGGCTAAATCAGGCTAAAATTAAGGTTTTAGAATTGCCTTCCCAAAGTTCTGACTTAAACGTGTGGACAATGCTGAAGAAACAAGTCCATGTCAGAAAACCAACACGTTTAGCTGAACTGCACCAATTTTGTCAAGAGGAGTGGTCAACAATTCAACCCGAAACTTGTGAATGGCTACCAAAATACCAAATATTAACATTGCTGTATGTATACTTTTGATTTGGTCACATTTGCAGTAGACCCATAATAAATTCATAAAAGAACCAAACTTCATGAATGTTTTTTTGTGACCAACAAGTATGTGCTCCAATCACTATATCACAAAAAAATAAGAGTTGTAGAAAATATTGGAAACTCAAGACAGCCATGACATTATGTTCTTTACAAGTGTATGTAAACTTTTGATCGCGACTGTATATGATGCCAGTATTTACAAAATGCTATTGTAAAGTCGATAGGATTATATTTTCCGGGAAAAAGAGTGCACCGGTATTTAAGCCGCACCTATCAAATTTTAGAAGAAATATAAACTGCAGATATACACTGGCACAAAAGATTTTGTAAATATTTATTTATATTAATTGTTTCCAAACGTTGTCTGTAACAAACAAAAGTCATCGTTATGGACCCACCATATGATATTATATATCTGTATCATGACCCCGACTTAAACAAGTTGAAAAACTTATTTGGGTGTTACCATTTAGTGGTCAATTGTACGGAATATGTACTGTGCAACCTACTAATAAAAGTCTCAATCAATCAATCAAAAAAAACAGCTGTGGAAGCTAGCTCTCCAATCAGCTAAACAGTCTCAATAACTCCAAAGTGACCTTTTGGTGAATTTACAAAACTGAAATAATATTAAAATAATGCGACTGTAGGACAATAATGCTAACAAAGACACTTGTAAGCGTGTTAGCATATTCGCCAATGCTAACGTTGCTAGCTTGACTACATCACTAAAGTTAAAGTTAAAGTTAAAGTACCAATGATTGTCACACACACACTAGGTGTGGCGAAATTATTCTCTGCATTTGACCCATCACCCTTGATCACCCCCTGGGAGGTGAGGGGAGCAGTGGGCAGCAGCGGTGGCTGCGCCCGGGAATCATTTTGGTGATTTAACCCCCAATTCCAACCCTTGATGCTGAGTGCCAAGCAGGGAGGTAATGGGTCCCATTTTTATAGTCTTTGGTATGACTCGGCCGGGATTTGAACTCCCAACCTACCGATCTCAGGACGGACACTCTAACCACTAGGCCACTGAGTAGGTCAGCATGTACAAATATGCATGCAAACGGTCCTACACACATCACACATGGGACTGTTCAATAAAGAGAATAGAATATAAAATAATATTAGCATCAACAAAATTGCGAAATACTGGAATATTTTTTTCGTCAGGTGCTGCAGGAAGCGAACTCGTCCAAAAGATGGCGCCACAGGACAAACAATGACACACCTTTTCAGTGTCTCTGTCGGGGTTTTATGAAAACAATTTTTTGAATACAAAACCGTATGGCTGTTAGTGAAGAAACATGGATAAATTAGCCGCACGGTTTTATAAGCTAGAGGGTTCAAAGCGTCAGAAAAAAAAGTAGCATCTTAAAATCCGGAAAATATGGTAACAACCACTGCTCAATCACCATCCCTTTTGCCCTGCATGAGAAAAGTTGTGTTTTTTGTTTTTTTTCCCTTTCTGTCCCTCTTGCAGTGCTGGTCTCCTACAGTATAATCTAAAACTACACATTTTTGCTGGGAAATCCATTTTTTGTCCTAATTTCTTGCCATCTTCTTGGTTACCTTTTGTTTGTTATCGCGACTGCAGCTCGACAAGCCTCCGCAACACTCTGAGCATCATTAGAGGCACGCGGCGAGTTTCAAGTTACCATATTTTCCAGACTATAAAGCGCACTTAAATTCTTTTTTTTTTTTACTAAACTCGACAGTGCGCCTTATAACCTGGTGCGCCTAATGTACGGATTCATTCTGGTTTTGCTTACTCACCTCAAAGCTATTTTATTTGGTACATGGTGTAATGATAAGTGTGACCAGTAGATGGCAGTCAAACATAAGAGATAAAAAATAAAAAAATAAAAATAACTGGGATTTATATAGCGCTTTTCTAAGTACCCAAAGTCGCTTTACATGTAGAACCCATCAATCATTCACACCTGGTGGTGGTAAGCTACTTTCATAGCCACAGCTGCCCTGGGGTAGACTGACGGAAGCGTGGCTGCAATTTGCGCCAACGGCCCCTCCGACCACCACCTATCATTCAATTCACCGGTGTGAGTGGCACCGGGGACAAAGGGTGAAGTGTCCCGCCCAAGGACACAACGGCAGCGATTTTTGGATGGTAAGAGGCGGGGAGTGAACCTGCAACCCTCAGGTTTCTGGCACGGTTGCTCTACCCACTACGCCATGCCGCCCCATAAGAGAGATATATGTGTAGACTGCACTATGATGGCAATATTACTCAAGTAAACACCAACATTTTATATGTTCCATTGAAAATATAGAACATTACACACGGCGCTCGAAAATCTATCAAAATGTTTTAGTGCGACTTTGGTAAGCTACGAAGCCGCACCGCTTGATGGATTGTCGGCGCATTAAACATAGGAGTATTATTATGGTGTGTGTATAAGGTAAGACATATCATCTGGCGTTTTGTTTCGCAATATTATGCAAAAGAAACTTTTCTTACCTTCTGGTACCTGCTGATCTGTATTTGGGATCTGCATAAATCCTGAAAAATTGCGCTCGTCCGCCTTTGTAGTCCGTGGCGACACCGTAGTCTATAAGATTCTTATTTTTCTCTATCTTTTTGTTATGGGACATTCATCCTCTGCTGTTGCCATTTCTAATATAGAGTAGTGTAAAGTTCTTACTTATATCTGTCAGTAAACTCGCCAAGAAAGCGCTAAAACATACCGGTGTAGTGAGTTTACATTATTCACCCAAGGAACTTTAGTTGTTCAGAGAGTTCCGGTTGGAGGTTTTTTCACGGGCGTTGTTGTTGCACTAGTGAGCCACGGATGAGGAGACGCTGCTCCGTTATTGATTGAAGTAAAGTCTGAATGTCATTAAAACAGTTAGCTCCATCTTTTGACACTTCTTCCAACCCCGTCCTTGCATGCTACGCCACTACAACAAAGATGATGGGGAGAAGACGCTGTCAAAGTGGAGGCACGTAAATAAGACCGCCCACAAAACGCCGCATCCGGAAGAGACTGTCAGAAAGCGACTTGGAAATGGTCTGCAAAACATCATCTATGCAACATTTTGACCAAAGAACCATCATTACATGTTATGTAGACCACAAGGAAGTCTTTATATATTTAGAATGTTTTTTTTTTAAAATAGTATGACTCCTTTAATGCGCCTTATAATGACATATGAAAAAATGATCGAAAATAGACCATTCATCGGCAGTGCACCCTATGGTCCGGAAAATACGGTGCATGATTCACTCAAATAACAAAGCAACAGAGCGGGATGGACTCTACCAAAAATCCTAACATTATGTACAAACCCCGTTTCCATATGAGTTGGGAAATTGTGTTAAATGTAAATATAAACAGAATACAATGATTTGAAAATCATTTTCAACCCATATTCAGTTGAATGCACTACAAAGAAAAGATATTTGATGTTCAAACTCATAAACTTTTTTTTTTTTTTGCAAATAATAATTAATTTAGAATTTCATGGCTGCAACATGTGCCAAAGTAGTTGGGAAAGGGCATGTTCACCACTGTGTTACATGGCCTTTCCTTTTAACAATACTCAGTAAACGTTTGGGAACTGAGGAGACACATTTTTTAAGCTTCTCAGGAGGAATTATTTCCCATTCTTGCTTGATGTACAGCTTAAGTTGTTCAACAGTCCGGGGGTCTCCGTTGTGGTATTTTAGGCTTCATAATGCGCCACACATTTTCAATGGGAGACAGGTCTGGAATACAGGCAGGCCAGTCTAGTACCCGCACTCTTTTATTATGAAGCCACGTTGATGTAACACGTGGCTTGGCATTGTCTTGCTGAAATAAGCAGGGGCGTCCATGGTAACGTTGCTTGGATGGCAACATATGTTGCTCCAAAACCTGTATGTACCTTTCAGCATTAATGGCGCCTTCACAGATGTGTAAGTTACCCATGTCTTGGGCACTAATACACCCCCATACCATCACAGATGCTGGCTTTTCAACTTCGCGCCTATAACATTCCGGATGGTTCTTTTCCTCTTTGGTCCGGAGGACACGACGTCCACAGTTTCCAAAAACAATTTGAAATGTGGACTCGTCAGACCACAGAACACTTTTCCACTTTGTATCAGTCCATCTTAGATGAGCTCAGGCCCAGCAAAGCCGACGGCGTTTCTGGGTGTTGTTGATAAACGGTTTTCGCCTTGCATAGGAGAGTTTTAACTTGCACTTACAGATGTAGCGACCAACTGTAGTTACTAACAGTGGGTTTCTGAAGTGTTCCTGAGCCCATGTGGTGATATTCTTTACACGCTGATGTCGCTTGTTGATGCAGTACAGCCTGAGGGATCCAAGGTCACGGGTTTAGCTGCTTACGTGCAGTGATTTCTCCAGATTCTCTGAACCCTTTGATGATATTACGGACCGCAGATGGTGAAATCCCTAAATTCCTTGCTGCTTGAGAAAGGTTTTTCTTAAACTGTTCAACAATTTGCTCACGCATTTGTTGACAAAGTGGTGACCCTCGCCCCATCCTTGTTTGTGAATGACTGAGCATTTCATGGAATCTACTTTTATACCCAATCATGGCACCCACCTGTTCCCAATTAGCCTGCACACCTGTGGGATGTTCCAAATAAATGTTTGATGAGCATTCCTCAACTTTATCAGTATTTATTGCCACCATTCCCAACTTCTTTGTCACGTGTTGCTGGCATCAAATTCTAAAGTTAATGATTATTTGCAAAAAAAAAAATGTTTATCAGTTTGAACATCAAATATGTTGTCTTTGTAGCATATTCAACTGAATATGGGTTGAAAAGGATTTGCAAATCATTGTATTACGTTTATATTTACATCTAACACAATTTCCCAACTCATATGGAAACGGGGTTTGTAGATATTTTGATCAAAAGGAGACTTATTATATAAGTGAAGAAGTGCAGGCAGCAGCTCACACATTCTCATATTTTCTGTAACATCCACAAATAAATTATGTCAGCCAGCTTGGAAATTGTCTCCCCTGATAGTTACGTGAAGGAGCCCTGGGGAAAACAAGACATTGGTCGATCCCTAGTTCCTACGCCAAAACAAACAATATGGTGGGTCCTGGTTTTTAACAACGCTCGGGTGCAGATAATGACCTTTTTCCATCTTTTAACATGAAATGCTTCTTTATTGCTGCTGGTTGTGATTACCTGCTTGTGGACTTTAGTCAGCTGGTCCAGGTTGTTCTCCAGAAAGGAAATCTTCTGCTTCTGGGTGATGTATCCTCCACCATCATCAGGCTCCAGCACTGCACTCTGGCAATAACAGCAGCAATTTATAGCTTTTTACAAGCTCCTCAATAGACCCACTTGTTTATGTCAAAGCTCCAAAGATTTTACAATGAAACGCATTTGAATGAAGGCCAAGACAACATTGCCGTTAGTAATAACACAATATGTCATGATGTAATACCTACACACATTTGTTTAAGTGTGCATTCCAGTAATATTCCATTATCCTTTATCATTTTTACCTTCATTTGTTTTATTTTATTTGTAACGTCTCCGTTTTTGCATCTTACGATATGCTAATTTTGATTGCCCTGTTTGTATTTTAACCATGTGAAGCACTTTTATTATTTATTACATCATTATTTGCGTGTCACTTTTGCATGTCACTTTTGCATGTCCCTTTTGTATGTCACTTTTGCATGTCACTTTTACATGTCACTTTTGCATTTCACTTTTGCATGTCACTTTTGCATGTCACTTTGACGTGTCACTTTTGCATGTCACTTTTGCATGTCACTTTTGCATGCCACTTTTGCATGTCACTTTTGCATGTCACTTTTGCATTTCACTTTTGCATGTCACTTTGACGTGTCACTTTGACGTGTCACTTTTGCATGTCACTTTTACATGTCACTTTTACATGTCACTTTTCAATCAATCAAACAATGTTTATTTATATATCCCTAAATCACAAGTGTCTCAAAGGGCTGCACAAGCCACAACGACATGCATGTCACTTTTGCATGTCACGTTTGCATGTCACTTTTGCATGTCACTTTTACATGTCATTTTTTAACATCTCTTTTACATGTCACGTTTGCATGTAACTTTTGCATGTCACTTTTGCAGGTCACTTTTACATGTCACTTTTACATGTCATTTTTGAACGTCACTTTTACATGTCACTTTTGCATGTCACTTTTGCATGTCACTTTTGCATGTTACTTTTGCATGTCACTTTTGCGTGTCACTTTTGCGTGTCACTTTTGCGTGTCACTTTTGCGTGTCACTTTTACATGTCACTTTTGCATGTCACTTTTGCATGTCACTTTTACATGTCACTTTTGCATGTCACTTTTACATGTCACTTTTGCATGCCACTTTTGCATGTCACTTTTGCATGTCACTTTTGCATTTCACTTTTGCATGTCATTTTGACGTGTCACTTTTGCATGTCACTTTTACATGTCACTTTTGCATGTCACTTTTCAATCAATCAATCAATCAATGTTTATTTATTTAGCCCTAAATCACAAGTGTCTCAAAGGGCTGCACAAGCCACAACGACATGCATGTCACTTTTGCATGTCACGTTTGTATGTCACAATTGCATGTCACATTTGCATATCACTTTTGCATGTCACTTTTACATGCCACTTTTACATGTCACTTTTACATGTCACTTCTGCATGTCACTTTTGCATGTCACTTATGCATGTCACCTTTGCATGTCATTTTTGCATGTCACTTTTCAATCAATCAATCAATCAATCAATGTTTATTTATATAGCCCTAAATCACAAGTGTCTCAAAGGGCTGCACAAGCCACAACGACATGCATGTCACTTTTGCATGTCACTTTTGCATGTCACTTTTACATGTCACTTTTGCATGTCACATTTTGCATGTCACTTTTACATGTCATTTTTGAACGTCACTTTTGCATGTCACTTTTGCATGTCACATTTACATGTCACTTTTGCATGTCACATTTTGCATGTCACTTTTACATGTCACTTTTACATGTCATTTTTGAACTTCACTTTTGCATGTCACTTTTGCAGGTCATTTTTACATGTCACATTTTGCATGTCACTTTTACATGTCACTTTTACATGTCATTTTTGAACGTCACTTTTGCATGTCACTTTTGCATGTCACTTTTGCAGGTCACTTTTACATGTCACTTTTGCGTGTCCCTTTTGCATGTCACTTTTGCGTGTCCCTTTTGCATGTCACTTTTACATGTCACTTTTGCGTGTCACTTTTACATGTCACTTTTGCATGTCACTTTTGCCTGTCACTATTGCATGTCACTTTTGCATGTGCCTTTTGCATGTCCTTTTTGCATGTCACTTTTCAATCAATCAATCAATGTTTATTTATATAGCCCTAAATCACAAGTGTCTGAAAGGGCTGCACAAGCCACAACGACATGCATGTCACTTTTGCATGTCACTTTTGTATGTCACTTTTACATGTCACTTTTGCATGTCATTTTTGCAGGTCACTTTTGCGTGTCACTTTTGCATGTCATTTTTGCATGTCACTTTTCAATCAATCAATGTTTTTTTTTATAGCCCTAAATCACAAGTGTCTCAAAGAGCTGCACAAGCCACAACGACACGCATGTCACTTTTGCATGTCACTTTTTCATGTCACTTTTGCATGTCACTTTTACATGTCATTTTTGAATGTCACTTTTGCATGTCACTTTTGCATGTCACTTTTGCATGTCACTTTCACATGTCACATTTGCATGTCACATTTTACGTGTCACTTTTGCGTGTCACTTTTACATGTCACTTTTGCATGTCACTTGTGCATGTCACTTTTGCGTGTCACTTTTGCGTGTCACTTTTGCACGTCACTTTTGCACATCACCTTTACACGTCACTTTTGCACGTCACTTTTGCACCTCACCTTTACACGTCACTTTTGCACGTCACTTTTGAACCTCACTTTTGCATATCACGTAAAAAGACCAACATTACTGATAACTTATTTGAAGACACTTGCAGACAGAAATACTTCAGACAACTAAGTTACTGCTAAAACGAGAACTTTACCTTATAGCAAGTGATCGAAAGTCCATTGTTGTATGCTCC
Organism: Nerophis lumbriciformis; assembly: GCF_033978685.3. NCBI lineage: Eukaryota > Metazoa > Chordata > Actinopteri > Syngnathiformes > Syngnathidae > Nerophis > Nerophis lumbriciformis. The sequence goes on along the minus strand of NC_084550.2, from coordinate 42,017,465 downwards.
AATACAGAATAACATGAGTGGGTTCGAGACATGGCCTCGTGGCGAGTATAGGGAAAGGAAAGGTGATGTTGCAAACAAAAAAGTGTTTTTACACGGCAGAAGTGTTGCAAAAGTCATGTGTAAAAAGACAACCACACACATACCTATTGAGATACAGACACACAAGTTAGTACATGGAAACGTGTATCGGATCACAGACGCAGAGGTTGAGAGGCCCATTTGCTTGAATAATACTTCCATATAAAACACTGTACCTACTTTTCTCACTCGAGTGGTGAGGTCTTGAACAAACAGCCTGCGCAGGTTGTGGAGGGTGTGCAGCTCTCGAGCCTGCAGTAGAATTAGGCAGGGAAAAAAGCAGCAGTTAACAGCGTCCTTAGCAGACTCCTTTAAGTCAGTGGTCCCCAACCTTTTTTTGCACCACGGACCCGTTTAATGTAGGCATTATTTTCAGGGACCGGCTCTCCACTTGTGCCAGATAAATACAGCAAGAATAAGTGCATGAAAAATACAAGTTACTATAACGCTGAATAAGTGTTTCTTTGCAATGAGATGCAGATGGAAATCAGCCTTTGGCTACAATCTGTCACTTTTATGTCTGCTATGTTTGTTAATGTGCACTGTGTCATGTCACAAAGTTATAACAAATATAAGAAATGGCAACTTCCCATGAGGAGTTTTATTGTACATCTATAAACAAGCTCATTGGTGTGTCGAGTGCACAGGTGTCAAACTCAAGGCCCGCGGGCCGGATCTGACCCTCCACGTCATTGTATATGGCTCGCAAAAGCCTGGAAATAATCAATAAAATACCTTATATTTTCTTTCTCTACTTTCTTATTTTCTTACTAAACGTATTAGGGTTTTTTTCTAGTTTGACAGGGAAAAACAATAGTGTCCAATATACAATAAATATCATATTATCTAACTTTGTTGGTCAAAATCCAAAAACATACTGAAATATCTGCTTAACTTATGATTTGGAAGCAAGTTATCCATCAAATTGTACAGTATAAAAATGACCAATATATTTTACTGTAAAATGTAGGGAGTTTTTTTTTACTGTAAGTTGGAAAAAAACGACCAATGTTTGTTTTTTTACAGTAAAATTCTGTCGACTGAGCTGCCGTTTTTTTTTGTATGTTTGTTTTTTTACTGTAAAATCCACGGTTGATGTTTTTATGGTACCACATTTTATTATGATAAAAAAACTGGCATCTGAGTTGCCAAAATAAAATTCAACAGCGGCACTGATTACCGGGCACGGCCAACGCTGCTGCCCACTGCTCCCCTCACCTCTCAGGGGGTGATTAAGGGTGATGGGTCAAATGCACCTAGTGTGTGTGTGATTTAACTTAACTGTATTTTTATTTACAGGAATATGTTGTAAAAATTATAATAATACTAAAAAATATTTTAAAAAAACACCATATATTTTACAGTACATTTTTTTACTGGCAACTAAGCTGCCATTTTTTTTTCTGTGAAAAATAATGGTAAGATTTGTTTTACTCTTTATTTAAAAAAAATGGGGTAACACTTTAGTATGGGGAACATATTCACCATTATTTAGTTGCTTACTAACATGCAAATTAGTAACACATTGGCTCTTAATTAGTCATTATTAAGTACTTATTAATGCATTATTCTGCATGGCCTTATTATACAACCAGTAAGCCGGTAACTAACCCTAACCCTAACCCTCTAACCCTAACCCTAAACAAATAATTCTAAATTAAAGGCCTACTGAAATGCGATTTTCTTATTTAAACGGGGATAGCAGGTCCATTCTATGTGTCATACTTGATCATTTCGCGATATTGCCATATTTTTGCTGAAAGGATTTAGTAGAGAACATCGACGATAAAGTTCGCAACTTTTGGTCGCTGATAAAAAAGCCTTGCCTGTACCGGAAGTAGCAGACGATATGCGCGTGACGTCACAGGTTGTGGAGCTCCTCACATCTGCACATTGTTTACAATCATGGCCACCAGCAGCGAGAGCGATTCGGACCGAGAAAGCGACGATTTCCCCATTAATTTGAGCAAGGATGAAAGATTCGTGGTTTAGGAAAGTGAGAGTGAAGGACTAGAGGGCAGTGGGAAAGATTCAGATAGGGAAGATGCTGTGAGAGGCGGGTGGGACCTGATATTCAGCTGGGAATGACTAAAACAGTAAATAAACACAAGACATATATACATACTCTATTAGCCACAAAACAACCAGGCTTATATTTAATATGCCACAAATGAATCCCGCATAACAAACACCTCCCCCCTCCCGTCCATATAACCCGTCAATACAACTCAAACACCTGCACAACACACTCAATCCCACAGCCCAAAGTACTGTTCACCTCCCCAAAGTTCATACAGCACATATATTTCACCAAAGTCCCCAAAGTTACGTACGTGACATGCACATGGCGGCACGCACGTACGGGCAAGCGATCAAATGTTTGGAAGCCGCAGCTGCATGCGTACTCACGGTACCGCGTCTGCGCATCCAACTCAGAGTCCTCCTGGTAAGAGTCTCTGTTGTCCCAGTTCTCCACAGGCCAATGGTAAAGCTTGACTGTCAACTTTCGGGAATTTAAACAATGAAACACCAGCTGTGTTATCCGGCACAACAGTCAGGGGGTGCATTCTACGGCGGGGGTGCGTTATCCGGCTCAACACCTGCCGCAATACACCGCTTCCCACCTACAGCTTTCTTCTTTGCTGTCTCCATTGTTCATTGAACAAATTGCAAAAGATTCACCAACACAGATGTCCAGAATACTGTGGAATTTTGCGATGAAAACAGACGACTTAATAGCTGGCCACCATGCTGTCCCAAAATGTCCTCTACAATCCGTGACGTCACGCGCTGACGTCATCATACCGAGACGTTTTCAGCAGGATATTTTGCGCAAAATTTAAAATTGCACTTTAGTAAGCTATGTGTTGCAATGTTAAGATTTCATCATTGATATATAAACTATCAGACTGCGTGGTCGGTAGTAGTGGGTTTCAGTAGGCCTTTAAGTCTTTGTTACTTAGAATATGTTCCCCATACTAAAGTGTTACCAAAAATTTAAAATATTTTAGATCATAGGCAAATTTGTTAATTACTTACTGTTACAAGCGGCCCTCTAATGGCAGCCATGACTGCGGTGTGGCCCTCAATGAAATCAAGTTTGACACCCGTGGTCTGGTGGGACAGGCCAAAGTTAAGTCGGAGAAAATGCAGTCCTTTACAAATTATTAAATTTTTCGGTAACACTTTAATAATAATAATAATAATACCTGGGATTTATATAGCGCTTTTCTAAGTACCCAAAGTCGCTTGACATGTAGAACCCATCATTCATTCACACCTGGTGGTGGTAAGCTACTTTCATAGCCACAGCTGCCCTGGGGTAGACTGACGGAAGCGTGGCTGCAATTTGCGCCAACGGCCCCTCCGACCACCACCTATCATTCATCATTCAATTCACCGGTGTGAGTAGCACCGGGGGCAAAGGGTGAAGTGTCCCGCCCAAGGACACAACGGCAGCAATTTTTTGATGGTAAGAGGCGGGGAGCGAACCTGCAACCCTCAGGTTTCTGGCACGGTTGCTCTACCCACTACGCCATGCCGCCCCACTTTAGTATTGGGAACATATTTTCTGAAAATTCCCGTCGTATCAATTCCTAGATATGGTCGAAACTATTTAAAGTGCACTACGTATAATAAACGCAACATTATTAATATTTCTACTACGGATAATTTAAACAAAAACTCGTCAAAACAGCCCAATACTTATAATATGGGCTTTTTAAACATAAGATCATTGTCTCCCAAAACGTTATTAGTTAATGAGGTCATTAGAGACAACAATCTTAACGTCATTGGTCTTAGCGAAACCTGGCTCAAACCAGACTAATTTTTTGCGCTAAATGAGGCATCTCCTCCTAACTATACGAATGCGCATATTGCCCGTCCCCTTAAAAGGGGTGGGGGGGTCGCACTAATATACAATGAAAACTTTAACCTTACCCCTAACCTAAATAATAAATACAAATCGTTTGAGGTGCTTACTATGAGGTCTGTCGCACCGCTGCCTCTCGATATGGCTGTTATCTACCGCCCCCCAGGGCCCTACTCGGACTTTATTAATGAATTCTCAGATTTCGTTGCTGATCTAGTGACGCACGCAGACAATATAATCATAATGGGGGACTTTAATATCCATATGAATACCCCATCGGACCCTCAGTGCGTGGCGCTCCAGTCTATAATTGATAGCTGTGGTCTTACACAAATAATAAATGAACCTACGCATCGCAACGGCAATACGATAGATCTAGTGCTGGTCAGGGGTGTCACCACCTCCAAAGTTATGGTACTCCCGTATACTAAAGTAATGTCCGATCATTACCTTATAAAATTCGAAGTTCTGACTCATTGTCAACAAACTAATAATAATAATAACTGCTATAGCAGCCGCAACATTAATGCCGCCACAACGATGACTCTTGCTGACCTACTGCCTTCGGAAATGGCACCATTCCCAAATTATGTCGGCTCTATTGATAACCTCACTAACAACTTTGACAATGCCCTGCGCAAAACCATTGATAGTATAGCACCGCTAAAACAAAAAAGGGCCCCTAAAAGGCGCACCCCATGGTTTACAGAGGAAACCAGAGCTCATAAATTATCATGTAGAAAGTTGGAACGCAAATGGCGCGCGACCAAGCTTGAGGTTTTCCATCAAGCATGGAGTGATAGTTTAATATCGTATAAACGCATGCTTACCTTAGCTAAAGCTAAATATTACTCAAATCTCATCCGCCTCAACAAAAACGACCCTAAATTTTTGTTTAGTACAGTAGCATCGCTAACCCAACAAGGGACTCCTCCCAATAGCTCCACCCACTCGGCAGATGACTTTATTAATTTCTTTAATAAGAAAATTGAACTCATTAGAAAGGAGATTAAAGACAACGCATCCCAGCTACAACTGGGTTCTATGAACACAGATACAACTGTATCTACGACGGATACTGCAATACAAAATAGTCTCTCTCTTTTTGATGAAATAACATTAGAGGAACTATTACAGCGTGTAAGTGGGATAAAACAAACAACATGTTTACTTGACCCACTTCCTGGGAAACTTATCAAGGAGCTTTTTGTATTATTAGGTCCATCAGTGCTAAATATTATAAACTTATCACTTTCCTCTGGCACTGTTCCCCTAGCATTCAAGAAAGCGGTTATTCATCCTCTGCTCAAAAGACCTAACCTTGATCCTGACCTCATGGTAAACTACCGACCGGTGTCCCACCTTCCCTTTATTTCGAAAATCCTCGAAAAAATTGTCGCACAGCAGCTAAATGAACACTTAGTGTCTAACAATCTCTGTGAACCTTTTCAATCCGGTTTCAGGGCAAATCACTCTACGGAGACAGCCCTCGCAAAAATGACTAATGATCTACTGCTAACGATGGATTCTGATGCGTCATCTATGTTGCTGCTTCTTGATCTTAGCGCTGCTTTTGATACCGTCGATCATAATATTGTATTAGAGCGTATCAAAACACGTATTGGTATGTCAGACTTAGCTTTGTCGTGGTTTAACTCTTATCTTACTGACAGGATGCAATGCGTCTCCCATAATAATGTGACCTCGGACTATGTTAAGGTAACGTGCGGAGTTCCTCAGGGTTCGGTTCTTGGCCCTGCACTCTTTAGTATTTACATGCTGCCGCTAGGCGACATCATACGCAAATACGGTGTTAGCTTTCATTGTTATGCTGATGACACCCAACTCTACATGCCCCTAAAGCTGACCAACACGCCGGATTGTAGTCAGCTGGAGGCGTGTCTTAATGAAATTAAACAATGGATGTCCGCTAACTTCTTGCAACTCAACGCCAAGAAAACGGAAATGCTGATTATCGGTCCTGCTAAACACCGACATTTATTTAATAATACCACCTTAACATTTGACAACCAAACAATTACACAAGGCGAATCAGTAAAGAATCTGGGTATTATCTTCGACCCAACTCTCTCGTTTGAATCACACATTAAGAGTGTTACTAAAACGGCCTTCTTTCATCTCCGTAATATCGCTAAAATTCGTTCTATTTTATCCACTAGCGACGCTGACATTATTCATGCGTTCGTTACGTCTCGTCTCGACTACTGTAACGTATTATTTTCGGGTCTCCCTATGTCTAGCATTTAAAAATTACAGTTGGTACAAAATGCGGCTGCTAGACTTTTGACAAGAACAAGAAAGTTTGATCATATTACGCCTATACTGGCTCACCTGCACTGGCTTCCTGTGCACTTAAGATGTGACTTTAAGGTTTTACTACTTACGTATAAAATACTACACGGTCTAGCTCCGTCCTATCTTGTCGATTGCATTGTACCATATGTCCCGGCAAGAAATCTGCGTTCAAAGAACTCCGGCTTATTAGTGATTCCCAGAGCCCAAAAAAAGTCTGCGGGCTATAGAGCGTTTTCTATTCGGGCTCCAGTACTATGGAATGCCCTCCCGGTAACAATTAGAGATGCTACCTCAGTAGAAGCATTTAAGTCCCATCTTAAAACTCATTTGTATACTCTAGCCTTTAAATAGCCCCCCTGTTAGACCAGTTGATCTTCCGTTTCTTTTCTTTTCTCCTCTGCTCCCCTTTTCCTTGAGGGGGGGGGGGCACAGGTCCGGTGGCCATGGATGAAGTGCTGGCTGTCCAGAGTCGGGACCCGGGGTGGACCGCTCGCCTGTGCATCGGCTGGGAACATCTCTGCGCTGCTGACCGTCTCCGCTCGGGATGGTGTCCTGCTGGCCCCACTATGGACTGGACTCTTACTATTATGTTGGATCCACTATGGACTGGACTCTCACAATATTATGTCAGACCCACTCGACATCCATTGCTTTCGGTCTCCCCTAGAGGGGGGGGGGGGTTACCCACATATGCGGTCCTCTCCAAGGTTTCTCATAGTCATTCACATCGACGTCCCACTGGGGTGAGTTTTTCCTTGCCCGTATGTGGGCTTTGTACCGAGGATGTCGTTGTGGCTTGTGCAGCCCTTTGAGACACTTGTGATTTAGGGCTATATAAATAAAGATTGATTGATTGATTGATTGATTGATTTTAAGTAACCAACACTTAATTAAGAGTTATTTGGACACTCGTGGAACATATTGTAAGTAAGAAAGACTTAATTTAGAGTCATTTGGTTAGAGGTTTAGGGTTAGGCTTGTTGTATAATAGGGCTATGCAGAATAAGGCATTAATACGTACTTAATAATGACTAATTAAGAGCCAATATGTTACTAATTTTCATGTTAATAAGCAACTATCCATCCATCCATCCATTTTCTATCGCTTGTCCCTTTCGGGGTTGCTGGAGCCTATCTCAGCTGAATTCGGGCGGAAGGCGCTGTACACCCTGGACAAGTCACCTCCTCATCGCAGGGCCAACACACTCACATTCACACACTAGGGACCATTTAGTGTTGCCAATCAACCTATCCCCAGGTGCATGTTTTTGGAGGTGGGAGGAAGCCGGAGTACCCGGAGGGAACCCACGCAGTCACGGGGAGGACATGCAAACTCCACACAGAAAGATCCGGAGCCTGGGATTGAACTCAGGACTACTCAGGACCTTCAAATTGTGAGACACATGCACTCACCCCATGTTCCACCGTGCTGCCCAATAAGCAACTAATTAATGAAAAATATGTTCCCTATATTAAAGTGTTACCAATGTTTCTCTGCGGCCCGGTAGCAAATGTGTCACGGACCGGTACCGGTCCCCGGACCGGTGGTTGGGGACCACTGCTGTAAGTGCTCACTTACCACCGTCTCTTCAAGTCCCTTCAGGTCCTGCTTGGACTGCTCGTGTCGCTCGTGGAGGAATCTAAAAGTTTGCCAGGAAGACCGGAGAATTCACAATAAACTTTCCTTTACCACAAGCATACTTGTTGGGATCACTTCGAAAAAACTAAAAAAAATAATGCTTTGCTGTGCGATGCAATATCCAGCAAAAGTCAGGGTGCTGACAAGCTGATGAGGGAAAAAAACTATACTCCAGGAATGCAAATGAAGTGAATTAATTGACTAATTTGGTGAATGTTTATATCCAACTTGGAGGACGCAAACCATCAGGTCGGAATAAATAATGGTTGAGAACGAGCCTTAGATGGACATTCACATGTGGACCATACTTGCCAACCTTGAGACCTCCGAATTCGGGAGATTGGGGGGGTGGGAGGTGGGCGGGGCCGGGGCCGGGGGTGAACGGGTCTGGGGGGCGGGGTTAAGGGGGGAGGAGTATATTTATAGCTAGAATTCCCTGAAATTCAAGTATTTCTTATATATATATATATATATATATATATATATACTGTATATATATATATATATATATTATGGATGTCCGATAATGGCTTTTTGCCGATATCCGATATTCCAATATTGTCCAACTCTTTAATTACCGATACCGATATCAACCGATACCGATATCAGCCGATATATACAGTCGTGGAATTAACACATTATTATGCCTAATTTGGACAACCAGGTATGGTGAAGATAAGATACTTTAAAAAAAAACAATTATAAAATAAAATAAGATAAATAAATTAAAAACATTTTCTTGAATAAAAAAAAAAGAAGTAAAACAATATAAAAAACAGTTACATTGAAACTTAATTAATGAAATTGAGTAAAATTAACTGTTAAAGGTTAGTACTACTAGTGGACCAGCAGCACACACAATCATGTGTGCTTACGGACTGTATCCCTTGCAGACTGTATTGATATATATTGATATATAATGTAGGAACCAGAATATTAATAACAGAATGAAACAACCCTTTTGTGTAAATGAGTGTGAATGAGTGTAAATGGGGGAGGGAGGTTTTTTGGGTTGGTGCACTAATTGTAAGTGTATCTTGTGTTTTTTTTTATGTTGATTTAATAAAAAAAAACTAACAAAAGAAACGATACCGATAATGAAAAAAACGATACCGATAATTTCCGATATTACATTTTAAAGCAGTTATCGGACATCTCTAATATATATATATATATATATATATATATATATATATATATATATATATATATATATATATATATATATATATATATATATATGTATATACAGGTAAAAGCCAGTAAATTAGAATATTTTGAAAAACTTGATTTATTTCAGTAATTGCATTCAAAAGGTGTAACTTGTACATTATATTTATTCATTGCACACAGACTGATGCATTCAAATGTTTATTTCATTTAATTTTGATGATTTGAAGTGGCAACAAATGAAAATCCAAAATTCCGTGTGTCACAAAATTAGAATATTACTTAAGGCTATTACAAAAAAGGGATTTTTAGAAATGTTGGCCAACTGAAAAGTATGAAAATGAAAAATATGAGCATGTACAATACTCAATACTTGGTTGGAGCTCCTTTTGCCTCAAATACTGCGTTAATGCGGCGTGGCATGGAGTCGATGAGTTTCTGGCACTGCTCAGGTGTTATGAGAGCCCAGGTTGCTCTGATAGTGGCCTTCAACTCCTCTGCGTTTTTGGGTCTGGCATTCTGCATCTTCCTTTTCACAATACCCCACAGATTTTCTATGGGGCTAAGGTCAGGGGAGTTGGCGGGCCAATTTAGAACAGAAATACCATGGTCCGTAAACCAGGCACGGGTTGATTTTGCACTGTGTGCAGGCGCCAAGTCCTGTTGGAACTTGAAATCTCCATCTCCATAGAGCAGGTCAGCAGCATTCCTGCTCTATGCAAATTTTGCATTTCCTTTGGAAATCGAGGTCCCAGAGTCTGGAGGAAGACAGGAGAGGCACAGGATCCACGTTGCCTGAAGTCTAGTGTAAAGTTTCCACCATCAGTGATGGTTTGGGGTGCCATGTCATCTGCTGGTGTCGGTCCACTCTGTTTCCTGAGATCCAGGGTCAACGCAGCCGTCTACCAGCAAGTTTTAGAGCACTTCATGCTTCCTGCTGCTGACCTGCTCTATGGAGATGGAGATTTCAAGTTCCAACAGGACTTGGCGCCTGCACACAGCGCAAAATCTACCCGTGCCTGGTTTACAGACCATGGTATTTCTGTTCTAAATTGGCCCGCCAACTCCCCTGACCTTAGCCCCATAGAAAATCTGTGGGGTATTGTGAAAAGGAAGATGCAGAATGCCAGACCCAAAAACGCAGAGGAGTTGAAGGCCACTATCAGAGCAACCTGGGCTCTCATAACACCTGAGCAGTGCCAGAAAGTCATCGACTCCATGCCACGCCGCATTAACGCAGTAATTGAGGCAAAAGGAGCTCCAACCAAGTATTGAGTATTGTACATGCTCATATTTTTCATTTTCATACTTTTCAGTTGGCCAACATTTCTAAAAATCCCTTTTTTGTATTAGCCTTAAGTAATATTCTAATTTTGTGACACACGGAATTTTGGATTTTCATTTGTTGCCACTTCAAATCATCAAAATTAAATGAAATAAACATTTGAATGCATCAGTCTGTGTGCAATGAATAAATATAATGTACAAGTTACACCTTTTGAATGCAATTACTGAAATAAATCAAGTTTTTCAAAATATTCTAATTTACTGGCTTTTACCTGTATATATATATTTATATATATATAGTACAGTACACAGTAATGAAAACACAGTTGTTCTACTAACTGTACTTGCTGCTTACTTAAAAAAACAACAACACTTACCTTTCACTATTTGAGTAGCCTTTGTTCTGCCATTTGCGTACTGGCGAGCGATCTCTGAATCCGGGAACATATCCTTCACGGATTTGTTGAAAACATCCGCAAATGAGAACGGGATGTTGCTTGCAGCTATCAGCATAGCCACCTTTGTCTCGGCACATGTTACACCCTCGGGTCTCCATTTAGCAAGGTGGCCCATAATACTGCGTTGCCGCCGCCTTGTGCTTCTCTGACCGTTCATGAGTGACTATATCCATTCGGCCATCGTGTTATGGGTTATCGATAAACCTATGGATAACGGAGACATATATAATAGTCTCCTTTTCAGGTGAGAGGACTTTAAGGCACTGCCCCCAATATTGTTTGTCCTGCTGGAAATTTTGGACATTACTTCTTGTCGTAGTTTTGAAGCAATGCATGATGGGAATCCGGATGTTGTGTGTCAGTGTATTAACGTGCCGGCTGGTATAAACACACGCTGAGAAATAGCTCCGTGCCTGCCTACTATGGATAACGGAGACATATATATTAGTGAGAGACGACGCTAAAGGCAGTGCCTTTAAGGCACGCCCCCAATATTGTTGTCCGGGTGGAAATCGGGAGAATGGTTGCCCCGGTAGATTTTCGGGAGAGGCACTGAAATTCGGGAGTCTCCCGGAAAATTCGGGAGGGTTGGCAAGTATTTGCTCTCTCCTGAGGAGAAGCAATAAAACCAGGCTTCGGAATGCCAGAGTTATAGCTCTATTCTGGCGGATGTTTACCTGAACGTCAAGCCTACAAGTCATGCTATACATCTGTTGTTTTCCAGCCACCACACACGAACATCTCCTAAATGGTCAGGTGGTGCTGTTTGGACTTAGCGCACACGCAGACAGACAAAGAAGGACTATATAAACTGGCTTCTCCAGTTAAGAGTCCTGCATATCTGACCTAGGCCCCTCCAGGGAACTGCAGACCTGTTTAAATGACGCTCGCTTGCAATAAAGCAACTTTTGGTTCAGCAGACGTCTCTTTTGATCCAACTACGTCTTCCCTCGACCCGGGAGGGGACGACAAGACCAGAAATACACTTCACAATAACAGTGATTTTCAAAGAGACAGAATATTGAGACAATGAAAGAAAAGATGCAGGTGGCCCCCAGGCTTCCCCCCCCCGACACGTTCGACGGCTAAAAAACTCACGTCAGCTCCTCCAGCTGTCGACTCGTTTGATGCTCTCGGCTCAAGAGACACTCAAAGTCTCCGTGCAGTTGCTCCAGCTCCAGCTCTTGTTTCTGGTTACAGCTGCAAAGATACATAGTATTACCCACTCAGTCAGTTTCATGATAACAACACCATTCTCGTAGGGAGTGCACAATACCAGTCAAAGATCCTCTATGTGACAGAGTGCTCTGGTGTTTTTAGCATCTACTGGAAAGACACTACTGTACGATGGCAAGAGCCAAGCTTTTATTTTGATATCTACTGCAAAAGCTAGATTCTCTATATCAGTGTTTTTCAAACATACTAGTGTGCCGTGGTAGATTATCTAGTTTCACCTATTTGGGTTAAAAATCGGTTTTGCAAACCAGTTATTAACCAGTTTATAAATCAGAATCAGAATCAGAATAGTTTTTAATGCCATTGTTTGAGAACGGGTTCACATAAAACACATAGAACACAGATTTGGTAATAAAAAGAGCTGTAACTGAGCTATCAGATTTTATTATTGTTCATGTGCCTGATGGCCGAGGGGAAAAAACTGTTCAGATGGCGGGAGGTGTGGGTCTGGATGGACCGTAGGCTCCTGCCAGAGAGGAGAAGGGAGAATAGTTTGTGTCCAGGGTGAGAAGAGTCAGCTGTGATCCGACCCACATGCCTCCTGGTCCTGGAGGAGAACAGGTCCAGGAGGGATGGGAGCTTGCAGCCAATCACCTTCTCAGCAGCACGTACCATGCGCTGCAGTCGATGCTTATCCTGCACTGTGGCGCCGGGGAACCACACGGTGATGGAGGAGGTAAGGATGAACTCGATGATGGCTGAGTTTAACTGCACCTGTATTTCGGTCGGCACCTTTAGTTTTCTCAGCTGCCGCAGGAAGTAAATACTCTGCTGGGCCTTCTTGATGAGGGAGCTGATGGTCGGCTCCCACTTGAGGTCCTGGGTGATGGTGGTGCCCAAGAAACGGAAGGAGTCCACAATGGAGACGGGGGTGGGAGAGTCAATCAGGGTGAGGGGGGATGGTGGTGCTGTGACTTTCCTGAAGTCCATGATCATCTCCACTGTTTTCTGGGTGTTCAGCTCCAGGTTGTTGAGGCTGCACCAGAACGCCAGCCGGTCCACCTCTCTCCTGTAGGCGGACTCATCGCTATCCGAAATGAGCCCGATGATGTTAGTGTCATCCGCAAACTTGAGCAGCTTTACGGACTGGTGACTGGAGGTGCAGCAGTTTGTATACAGGGAGAAGAGCTAGGGGGAAAGTACATAGTCCTGAGGAGTACCAGTGTTCGTGGTTCGACTGTCCGAGACAATCTTCCCCAGCCGCACGTGTTGTCTTCTGTCCGTCAGGAAGTCATTGATCCAACTGCAGAGGGAGACGAGCACACTGAACTGGTAGAGCTTGTCTCGTAGCAGTCCAGGGAGGATGGTGTTGAAGGCAGAGCTGAAGTACACAAACAGGATCCTAGCGTAGGTTCCTGGGGAGTCCAGATGCTCCAGGATGAAGTGGAGGGCCAGGTTCACTGCATCATCCAAAGACCTGTTGACTCTGTAGGCGAACTGCAATGGGTCCAGGAGGGGGGCGGTGATGTCCTCGAGGTGGGGCAGGACCAAGCGCTCAAAGGACTTCATGACCACAGATGTCAGCGCAACCGGCCTGTAGTCATTAAGTCCTGTGATCCGTGCTTTCTTGGCAAATGGTTGATTTATATAGGCTAGTAAGGTAAAGTTTTGTACCTGACAAGTTTCAGCTACCTTGCTTCTGCAGCCTTCATCAGAGGTGTCACGTGATATTAGCGTGACGTCATCTGTGATGTGTTATATGGATTGTTCCGGTGTCTAAAGACTGTCAACAGGGACGAAGGCGCCTACCAACTATACCACACCTGGGACACAGTCCTGCAGGGCCGCCCATGGCCGTTTGGTAGACATCCAGACGACAGGTGGGATGGAACAATCCATATAACACGTCACAGATGACGTCACGCTAACATCACGTGACACCTCTGATGAAGGCTGCAGAAGCAAGGTAGCCGAAACTTGTAAGGTACAAAACTTTACCTTACTAGCCTATATAAATCAACCATTTGCCAAGAAAGCACGGATCACAGGACTTAATGACTACAGGCCGGATGCGCTGACATCTGTGGTCATGAAGTACTTTGAGCGCTTGGTCCTGCCCCACCTCGAGGACATCACCGCCCCCCTTGGCCCGCGGCTTTGTTCAGTTTTAAATTTTGGCCCACTCTGTATTTGAGTTTGACATCTCTGATTTAAATAGTCTTGATTGCGAAAACAAAGCAGGTGCGGGCAATAGCACTCAAGGAAGGCGTGAAGCTGCTACAGGAGAACGCCAACAAAACAGGAAAAGTCACCAAAATAACAGCGCAAGACAGGAACTGAAGCGCTACACACAGGAAACAACAACAAACTCAAAATAAGGCACGACAAACTGTTTTTTAACCTTTTCTTCTGGTGGTGTGCCTTCGTATTTTTTTTAATTAAAAAAATGTGCCTTGGTCTGGTCTAAATCAGTGTTTTTCAACCTTTTTTGAGCCAAGGCATATTTTTTGCGTTGAAAAAATCCGGAGGCACACCACCAGCAGTAATCATTAAAAAACTAAACTCAGTTAACAGTAAAAGGTTGTTGTCGCAATTGTTGGATATGACTTTAAACCATAACCAACCATGCATCAATATAGCTCTTGTCTCAAAGTAAATGGTAAATGGGTTATACTTGTATAGCGCTTTTCTACCTTCAAGGTACTCAAAGTAGGTGTACTGTCACCACCTGTCACATCACACCGTGACTTATTTTGACTTTTTTGCTGTTTTCCTGTGTGTAGTGTTTTAGTTCTTGTCTTGCGCTCCTATTTTGGTGGCTTTTTCTCTTTTTTGGTATTTTCCTGTAGCAGTTTCATGTCGTCCTTTGAGCGATATTTCCCGCATCTACTTTGTTTTAGCAATCAAGAATATTTCAGTTGTTTTTATCCTTCTTTGTGGGGACATTGTTGATTGTCATGTCATGTTCGGATGTACATTGTGGACGTCGTCTTTGCTCCACAGTAAGTCTTTGCTGCCGTCCAGCATTCTGTTTTTGTTTACTTTGTTGCCAGTTCAGTTTTAGTTTCATTTTGCATAGCCTTCCCTAAGCTTCAATGCCTTTTCTTAGGGGCACTCACCTTTTGTTCATATTTGGTTTAAGTATTAGACATCTTTTTACCTGCACACTGCCTCCCGCTGTTTCCGACCTCTACAAAGCAATTAGCTACCGGCTGCCACCTACTGATATGGAAGAGTATTACACGGTTACTCTGCCGAGCTTTAGACAGCACAGACACTCAACAACGGCACATTATTTGCAGATTATAATTACTGGCTTGCAAAAAATATTGTTAACCCAATTAGGTGAAATTACATAATCTCCCACGACACACCAGACTGTATTTCACACGGCACAGTGGCTGAAAAACATTGGTCTAAATAACACGCAATTGTTGGGAACTACTTTTTCCTCCACCTAGGTAAGGGTGTGATGTGCAGGTGCAGCGGCACACTGTGCCGTGCTCAATCATCTGGTCGTTTGTTTTACTGCCAATCAAAAGGAGCCACTCAGTATTATACAACAGCAGGTGCAGGCTATTTGGCTTCATACAGAGTTGAATATAAATAAGATAACGCATTCAGTGCAGAATAATGCCATCATTTGTTTCGCCCTGAGATCTTATATCCTTTGAAAATGATTCCCAGAGAGCAGCAACAGTGGAAATACGCTGTTTTTTACATTTGACCAGACGTACAGTAGTTAGGGTTGTATGTTTGCCTCATTCATGTGAGAACCATGTGTGTGACTGAAGCATTGAGGAGTAGGACTATCCAAGACTCGCTGCAGTGTGCTCAAACAACCACCAGGTAGCATTTGTGAGCAGATAATACTGTATCATCGCTTTCTCTTTTGGACTTATCAGGTCTTATCATTATCATCGAAAAACTGGTAGCTAATCAGCCAACCTCATTTTTGGAACAGCATGATTTTTACGATAAATACCAATCTGGCTTTAGGTAATTTCCCTCCATCCATCCATCCATCTTCTTCAGCTTATTCGAGGTCGGGTCGCGGGGGCAGCAGCCTAAGTAGGGAAGCCCAGACTTTCTTCTCTCCAGCCACTTCATCCAGCTCTTCCCGGGGGATCCTGAGGCGTTCCCAGGTCAGCCGGGAGACACATTCTTCCCAATGTGTCCTGGGTCTTCCCCGTGGCCTCATACCGGTCGGACATGCCCTAAACACCTCCCTAGGGAGGCGTTCAGGTGGCATCCTGACCAGATTCCTGAACCACCTCATCTGGCTCCTCTCGATGTGGAGGAGCAGTGGCTTTACTTTGAGCTCCCCCCGGATGGGCAGAGCTTCTCACCCTATCTCTAAGGGAGAGCCCCGCCACCCGGCGGAGGAAACTCATTTCGGCCGCTTGTACCCGTGATCTTGTCCTTTCGGTCATAACCCAAAGCTCATGACCATAAGTGATGATTGGAACGTAGATCGACCGGTAAATTGAGAGCTTTGCCTTCCGGCTCAGCTCCGTCTTCACCACAACGGATCGATACAGCGTCAGCTCTAACGATCCACTCTTCCCTCACTCGTAAACAAGACTCCGAGGTACTTGAACTCCTCCACTTGGGGCAGGGTCTCTTCCCCAACCCGGAGATGGCTCTCCACCGTTTTCTGGGCAAGAACCATGGACTCAGACTTGGAGGTGCTGATTCTCATCACAGTCGCTTCACACTCGGCTGCGAACCGATCCAGTGAGAGCTGAAAATCCTGGCCGGATGAAGCCATCAGGACCACATCATCTGCAAAAAGCAGAGACCTAGTCCTGCAGCCACCAAAACGGATCCCCTCAACGCCTTGACTGCGCCTAGAAATTCTGTCCATAAAAGTTAGAGTTTCACTTTTTATCGGAGTTCTTGGCGTGCGTATCCTTTATTAAAACTGGTTGTCCTCAAATGTCCACCAGATAAATTCAAACAAAACGGAAACTGATAATTGCTCCAGATAAAAAGATCCCCCTGATCAAGAACTCTCTTGGTGCTCTGGGTGCATCTGTTAAAAGCAGCCTCAGAAACCTTGGAGTTGTGTTGGATCAGTCCATGACTTTGGAGGGTCGACTGACCAAAAACTGTTTTTATCATCTCAGAAATATCTCTAAAGTGGGAAATTTGTTGTCAAAATTGGATCTGGAAATTATCATTGACGCGTTCATTACGTCTCGCATTGACTATTGCAATTCTCTTTTCACTTTCTTCAACAAGTCAACGCTAAAGAGACTTCAGACGGTACAAAATGCGGCTGCCAGACTTTTGACCGGTGCACCCAAAACAGTCCATATCTCCCCCGTTGTATCCAGTCTTCATTGGCTTCCAGTCAAATTCCGCATTGAGTTGAACATTTTAGTCCTGACATTCCGTGTGTTGCATGGTGGGGCCCCTCAGTACATGACTGACTTGTTATGCCCCTACTCTTCAGGGTGCAGCCCCCGGTCTTCAGGCCAGGGTCTTCTAAAGATCCCAAAAACCTGTTTTTATACCCGTGGAGACCTGGCATTTCAGGCTATAGCTCCTAGACTCTGGAACAATTTGCACCAGTCCCTCCGTGTTCTTGACTGTGTTGAAACTTTTAAGAAACATTCGAAAACTTCTCTTTTTAGTAAAGCTTTTAGTTAATGCACCTATCATTTTTAATCCACTTTGCATCCTTTTATGATGTTGCCCATGTTGTTTTAATTGAATTGTTTTACTTCACCTACAGGTTTACATACACTTGTAAAGAACATAATGTCATGGCTGTCTTGAGTTTCCAATCATTTCTACAACTCTTATTTTTTTGTGATAGAGTGATTGGAGCACATACTTGTTGGTCACAAAAAACATTCATGAAGTTTGGTTCTTTTATGAATTATTATGGGTCTACTGGAAATGTGAGCAAATCTGCTGGGTCAAAAGTATACATACAGCAATGGTAAGATTTGCTTACATGTCCCTTGGTAAGTTTCACTGCAATAAGGCGCTTTTGGTAGCCATTCACAAGCTTCTGCTTGAATTTGTGACCACTCCTCTTGACAAAATTGGTGCAGTTCAGCTAAATGTGTTGGTTTTCTGACATGGACTTGTTTCTTCAGCATTGTCCACACGTTTAAGTCAGAACGTTGGGAAGGCAATTCTAAAACCTTAATTTTAGCCTGATTTAGCCATTCCTTTACCACTTTTGACGTGTGTTTGGGGTCATTGTCCTGTTGGAACACCCAACTGCGCCCAAGACCCAACCTCCGGGCTGATGATTTTAGGTTGTCCTGAAGAATTTGGAGGTAATCCTCCTTTTTCATTGTCCCATTTAAAGCACCAGTTCCAATGTCAGCAAAACAGGCCCAGAGCATAATACTACCACCACCATGCTTGAGGGTAGGCTTGGTGTTCCTGGGATTAAAGGCCTCAACTTTTCTCCTCCAAACATATTGCTGGGTATTGTGGCCGAACAGCTCAATTTTTGTTTCATCTGACATGACATGGACAAAGATAAGACCTTCTGGAGGAAAGTTCTGTGGTCAGATCGTCAAAAGTGGTAAAGAAATGGCTAAATCAGGCTAGAATTAAGGTTTTAGAACGGCCAGCCAGTTGAGGCACGTCACTGCGTTGTGCCTCAACATGGATTGCGCAATGACTCGGCTAACTGCTGGCCGGCTGTGCAGTGAGACCGTATTGCTATATGAACTATATTATACATTTCCATAGTTTAGTTAGCTGAGGTATATAATGTACAGTGTATTTTGTCAACAACTGTATGTGTGTAAAGTATTTCTTGTGCTGAGCGATCATAAAACGGCTGTGAAGACGCACTGGCTGAGGCTAGCAGTAACCCCGCCTCCTTATGGAGGTTAATGCACCCCCCGACGGGAGCGCCACACCAACCAAAGCCCACACCCAATCCCTCCACGTTCAAGACCGAACCCACTCAAAAAAGTCACTCAACAAGAAGCCAAAAAGTGCAAAAACAACAATGCTCGCGTTGGAGGAGCCGCAAACGACCGCAGGGCCACAACATTAGGTACACCTGCAGACTGCAGCACAGATTTCATATTTCATTCATTCACAACTCCTCCAACACGAACACCACTGTTCCTGCACTTATAAGTAAAGGTAAGACCATAATAAGGTTTTTTTTATTAAATGTGCTTTTTTGTGTGCTACAGTTTGTATGTGTAAAGTTAAAGTTAAGTTAAAGTACCAATGATTGTCACATACGCACTAGGTGTAATGAAATTTGTCCTCTGCATTTGACCCATCCCTTGTTCACCCCCTGGGAGGTGAGGGGAGCAGTGGGCAGCAGCGGCGCCGTGCCCGGGAATCATTTTTGGTGATTTAACCCCCAATTCCAACCCTTGATGCTGAGTGCCAAGCAGGGAAGAATGCTGGTATGAGCTTTTAAACATAACCCATTAACTGCTGCCAATCAAATGGTGAATAAGATACTCTTTAGTTTGTAAATGTTTGTAAATCTGACTGTGATGAAGTCAGTGCCTCACCAGTCATGAACCTCACCGCACGTCACTGAATATTAACATTGCTGTATGTATACTTTTGACCCAGCACATTTGGTCACATTTTCAGTAGACCCATAATAAATTCATAAAAGAAGCAAATTTCATGAATGTTTTTTGTGACCAACAAGTATGTGCTCCAATCACTCTATCACAAAAAAATAAGAATTGTAGAAATGATTGAAAACTCAAGACAGCCATGACATTATGTTCTTCACAAGTGTATGTAAAATTTTGACCACGACTGTATATTTTGTACAGCGCTTTATGATTTTAGCTGTGAAGAGCGCTTCATAAATAAAATTGACTTACTTACTTATCAGGTCAGTAGTGCATTCTTTACGCATTCTTCACTCAAGCTTTAAGTGAGGAATGAGTCAACTAACCCAGACCCACAGTATTAGCTATAATTGGATCGGAAAGAAAACCAGTGGTATCGCACATCACTACTAAGAGATGTTATGGGTAGTTTCTTCTTACAAGAAGACGATCGATCAAGAGAAATACAATTAAGCTGAACAGCATTTACATAATATTGTGAATGTTTTGATCGGTCCTCGCTCGTCCATCCATATTCAGGCGTATTAAGGTGCTCCTAATCACATTAAGCTGTGCAGCTGCGGCTGTTTGGGTATCAGCTCTGCTGGGAAAGAGAAGCAGTCTGCAGCCCAATTTTCATGTCTGATAATAAACATCAACAAGTTGTGGAGTATCAGCTCCAAAGTGAATCTGATGTCACCATGGAACAGGGGTGCCCATTACGTGGATGACGAGCTACCGATTGATCGCCAGCCAGGCATTAAAAAAATAGACCAAAAAATTAGCGATCATTATATCTTCACCAAGACGTCACTTTCGTTACTTGATTGACATTCACGGAGTTTGCCGCCAATGTATTTCTTGTAAAGTGCATAAAAAGGAGTATGGAAGCTGGATGGACAGAAAGGAGGACTTTTTTCCTCCTCTATTTGAAAATGTGGACGTTATCGTCACTACTGTCTGATTCCAATCAATGCAAGTCATCAGAATAGGGTCATACACCAACTTATATTCTTGTCTTCATGAAAGAAAGGAATGTGTTAAACATGCTTGTATTATCATTAAACACCTTTCACTTGCTAACATCTCTTTCATAAATAAATCAATATAAATTGTATACACTATATTGCCAAAAGTATTTGGTTTGTATATGAACTTGAAGTGTCATCCCATTCCTAACCCATAGGGTTTAATATGATGTGGGTCCACCTTTTGCAGCTATTACAGCTTCAACTCTTCTGGGAAGGCTGTCCACAAGGTTGCGGAGTGTGTTTATAGGAATTTTCCACCATTCTTCCAAAAGCGCATTGGTGAGGTCACACACTGATGTTGGTGGAGAAGGCCTGGCTCTCAGTCTCCCTTCTAATTCATCCCAAAGGTGTTCTATCGGGTTCAGGTCAGGACTCTGTGCAGGCCAGTCAAGTTTATCCACACCAGACTCTGTCATCCATGTCTTTATGGACCTTGATTTGCGCACTGGTGCACAGTCATGTTGGAAGAGGAAGGGGCCCGCTCCAAACGGTTCCCACATAGTTGGGAGCGTGGAATTGTCCAAAATGTTTTGGTATCCTGGAGCATTCAAAGTTCCTTTCACTGGAACTAAAGGGCCAAGCCCAACTCGTAAAAAAACAACCCCACACCATAATTCCGCCTCCACTAAATTTCACACTCGGCACAATGCAGTCCAAAATGTAGCGTTCTCCTGGCAACCTCCAAACCCAGACTGGTCCATCAGATTGCCAGATGGAAAAGCGTGATTCATCACTCCAGAGAAGGCGTCTCCACTGCTCTAGAGTCCAGTGGCGACGTGCTTTACACCACTGCATCCCACGCTTTGCATTGGACTTGGTGATGTTAGACGCAGCAGCTCGGCCATGGAAACCCATTCCACGAAGCTCTATGCGTACTGTACGTGGGCTAATTGGAAGGTCACATGAAGTTTGGAGCTCTGTAGCAACTGACTGTGCAGAAAGTCTTTGCACTATGCGCTTCATCATCCACTGACCCCTCTCTGTCAGTTTACGTGGCCTACCACTTGGTGGCTGAGTTGCTGTTGTTCCCAAACTCTTCACTTTTCTTATAATAAAGCCCACAGTTGACTTTGGAATATTTAGGAGCGAGGAAATTTCACGACTGGATTTGTTGCACAGGTGGCATCCTATGACAGTTACACGCTGGAAATCACTGAGAGCGGCCCATTCTTTCACAAATGTTTGTAGAAACAGTCTCCATGCCTAAGTGCTTGATTGTATACACCTGTGGCCGGGCCAATTGATTAGGACACCTGATTCTCATCATTTGGATGGGTGGCCAAATACTTTTGACAATATAGTGTGTATGAATGATCCCCTCCACTTGGTCAATTAAAAAGTAGCTCGCCTGCGGAAAAAGTGTGGGCACCCCTGCCATGGAAGCTTCCTTGGACTTGGGAAAAGTCCATATATTATTGCCATTATTATTTTGGTAATGATTAGTCACAGTAAATGACAAGTATCTGAATCTCATGCTGCACTCTCACACTCTCTTTAGGGCAGCACTACTAACTAGAAGAGGCAACTCCTGAAGGAATTGCGTGTGAATGCTCCAATGCTGAAGTTGAACTGAAATGCTGACAAAATGTAGTATGAATGTAAGAATAGTTTAAATGTTGGAATGGTTTGAATGTTGAAGAGTTTGAATTTCCAGGAAAATGGGAATTTGGTTTGGAACTTGGGAAAGTTTTAGTTTGAATGTCCAAGATGAGTGGAATGGGTTAATTTTGAAATGGTTTGGAAATGTTAAAACATGTGGGAATTGTGCAACTTGGAGAAATGTCCCATTCATTTCAATGGGTACTTCCTGGAAATTTGGGAAAAGCTGAATTTTTTGAAAATGATTAGGAGCATGAATGTCCTGAATGAGCTGAATTGGTTGGTGTTAGAATTGGTTACATCGGGCAATACGGGCGCGGCCACCGCTGCTGCTCACTGCTCCCCTCACCTCCCAGGGGGTGATTAAGGGTGATGGGTCAAATGCAGAGAATAATTTCGCCACACCTAGTGTGTGTGTGACAACCCTTGGTACTTTAACTTTTAACTTAAATGTTGATGTAGTAAATGGTATTAGGGAATTTCGGGAAACTCTGGAAAATCTGGAATTTTTTTGAACTTGAAAAAAGGGTAGTTTGAATTTCCAGAATGGTGTAATGTGCTGAAGGTGGAATGGTTTGAATGGGTTGAAGAATGTGGGATTTGTGGAAGATTGAAGAATGTTCCAATGATTTCAATGGGAATTTCAGAAAAAATTGGGAAATTCGGGAAAAGCGTGAATTGTTTTGAAAATTGTAAAAAACTTGAATGGTCTGAATGAGTTGAAATGGATGGTGTTGGAATTTTTCAAATCGGTCGAGAAATGTTAAGTACTAACATGTTGAATTAAGAAATGGTTACGGAATTCCTGGAATTTCGGGAAAAACGGAAATGTTTACAGTTAAAAAAACACTTTCATTTTTTGTCCTGATAAAGAAGAATGTTTTGACGGTGGAACGGTTGAAGTGGATTGAAAAATGTGGGAGGAGTGCTCGCCAGAAAAAAGGGTGGAAATAGTGATTTGGAAAATCAGGAATTCTAGAAAATCCTGGAATTGTTTTGAATTTGGAAAGAGGGTAGTTTAAATTTCCAGAATGGTGTAATGTGTTGAAGGTGTAATGGTTTGAATGGATTGAAGAATGTGGGAATTGTGGAAGTTTGAAGAATGTTCCATTGATTTCAATGACAATTTCAGAAAAAATTGGGAAATTCGGAAAAAGCGGGAATTTTCTTTGGAAAATTGTAAAAAACTTGAATGGTCTGAATGAGTTGAAATGGTTAGTGTTATAATTGTTAAAATCTGTCAAGAAATGTTAAGTAGTAACATGTTGAATTGAGAAATGATATTACGGAATTCCTGGAATTTCGAGAAAATCGAAAATGTTTCCAGTTCAAAAAACTACTTCGTTTTTTATCCTGATAAAGAGGAATGTTTAGACGGTGGAACGGTTGAAGTGGATTGAAAAATGTGGGAGGAGTAGACGCCAGAAAAAAGGGTGGAAATAGGGCTTTGGAAAATCAGGAATTCTGAAAAATACTGGAATTTTTTTGAACTTGGAAAGGGGGAAGTTTAAATTTCCAGAATTGTGTAATGTGTTGCAGGTGGAATGGTTTGAATGGGTTGAAGAATGTGGGAATGTTGGAAGTTTGAAGAATGTTCCTTTGATTTCAATGGGAATTTCAGAAAAAATTGGGAAATTCAAGAAAGCGGGATTTTTATTTTTTTATTGTAAAAAACTTGAATGGAATGAGTTGAAATGGTTGGTGTTGGAATTGTTTGAATCGGTCGAGAAATGTTAAGTAGTAACATGTTGAATTGAGAAATGGTCTTACGGAATTCCTGGAATTTCTGGAAAACTGGAAATGTTTCCATTACAAAAAAAAACCACTTCGTTGATAAAGAGAAATGTTTTGACGGGGGAACGGTTGAAGTGGATTGAAAAATGTGGGAGGAGTACTTGCCAGAAAAAAGGATGGAAACAGGGCTTTGGAAAATCAGGATTTCTGGAAAATCCTGGAATTTTTTTTAACTTAGAAAAAGGGAAGTTTAAATTTCCAGAATGGTGAAATGTGTTGAAGGTGTAATGGTTTGAATGGGTTGAAGAATGTGGGGATTGTGAAAGTTTGAAGAATGTTCCATTGATTTCAATGGGAATTTCATAAAAAATTAGGAAATTCGGGAAAAGCGGGAATTTTTTTGGGAAAATTGTAAAAAACTTGAATGGTCTGAGTTAGTTGAAATGGTTAGTGTTATAAATGTTAAAATCGGTCAAGAAATGTTAAGTAGTAACATGTTGTATTGAGAAATGGTATTACGGAATTTCTGGAATTTCGGTAAAATCGAAAATTTTCCAGTTCAAAAAACGACTTCGTTTTTTGTCCTGATAAAGAGGAATGTTTAGACGGTGGAACGGTTGAAGTGGATTGAAAAATGTGGGAGGAGTAGTCGCCAGAAAAAAGGGTGGAAATAGGGCTTTGGAAAATCAGGAATTCTGGAAAATCCTGGAATTTTTTTGAACTTAGAAAAGGGGAAGTTTAAATTTCCAGAATGGTGAAATGTGTTGAAGGTGGCATGGTTTGAAGGGGTTGAAGAATGTGGGAATTGTGGAAGTTTGAAAAATGGCCAATTCATTTTGAATGGGAAAAATGTCCCGGAAAAACTGGAATTCTGGGAAATCTGGGAATTTTTGGAATTTGACAAGGGAAAGCCCGTGATTCCCGAATAGGCTGAACAGTTTGAAGTGGAACGGTTTGAATCGGGTGAAAAATGTGGAAGGTAGAACGCGCCAAAATCTGGAGAAGAAGAAAAAGTCTAATAATAAACAGATGAATTTTGGTGTAGAAAAGCATGTGTGAATGCTTTGGAGCATTCACACAATGACATTGTGAAATGTGCTCGCCTGTTACAGGTGCCTTTGTAGTTAAAGTTCTACTTCCTAAAGAAAGGTTCCTAGAAGGATAGGAGTGACAATGAGGTACTGACTCTGTTAAGTCGTTGATGAGCCGCTGCTGCTCATTGATCTTGTCTCGCAGACGGCTGAGCTGCTTGCTGTGCGCCGCGCGGTGCGACTCCATCTGCTGCTCCAGAACCTTCCGAGGAAGAACCAGACGAGAGTTAACGATCCCAGCAGACAACAAAGGAAAAACACACACACAATATGGACTGAAATAATACCTTAACACTGATGTTTACCCTGCTTGCTAACCAGCCCTGTTCCAAATCATCTAAAAAGTATTTCATGGGCATATTCCTCCACACCAAAACCCTCCAAGCATGCCATGTAATGCTGGACCAGAAGCAAGCCTTCCAAAACCACAAAGAAGGATCCGTGAAATTGTCTCATCATGATTACGCTCCCTTTTTTTTGTGGTTGTCAAACACTATATTGCCAAAAGTATTTGGCCACCTGCCTTTACTCACATATGAACTTGAAGTGCCATCCCATGGAATTGTCCCATATGTTTTGGTATCCTGGAGCATTCAAAGTTCCTTTCACTGGAACTAAGGGGCCAAGCCCAACTCCTGAAAAACCAACCCCAAACCATAATTCCTCCTCCACCAAACGTCACACTCGGCACAATGCAGTCCGAAATGTAGCGTTCTCCTGGCAACCTCCAAACCCAGACTGGTCCATCAGATTGCCAGATGGAAAAGTGTGATTCATCACTCCAGAGAAGGCGTCTCCACTGCTCTAGAGTCCAGTGGCGACATGCTTTACACGACTGCATCCCACGCTTTGCATTGGACTTGGTGATGTATGGCTTAGATGCAGCTGCTCGGCCATGGAAACCCATTCCGCGAAGCTCTCCGCGTACTGTACGTGGGCTAATTGGAAGGTCACATGAAGTTTGGAGCGCTGTGGCAACTGACTGTGCAGAAAGTCTTTGCACTATGCGCTTCAGCATCCGCTGACCCCTCTCTGTCAGTTTACGTGGCCTACCACTTGGTGGCTGAGTTGCTGTTGTTCCCAAACTCTTCACTTTTCTTATAATAAAGTTGACTTTGGAATATTTAGGAGCGAGGAAATTTCACGACCGGATTTGTTGCACAGCTGGAAATGACAGAGCGGCCCATTCTTTCACAAATGTTTGTAGAAACAGTCTCCAAGCCTAAGTGCTTGATTTTATACACCTGTGGCCAGGCCAAGTGATTAGGACACCTGATTCTCATCATTTGGACGGGTGGTCAAATACTTTTGGCATTATAGTGTATTTTACTAACACTAAACTTTCCAAAACGTATGCCAATATTGCAGATACAGTACAAGTCAATCGAATCCTGCAAACATGACACATGTTCTGGTCCTGTTCCTGTCTGAAAGCCTACTGGACTAATATCTTTAAACATCTTGCAGATGCACTAAATTTTAAATTGACGCCCTGTGCAGAATTGGCTATTTTTGGAAGTCCACCTAACTATCAAAAAATTAAGCAGACTTTTAGGGATAGTATCAACTTCGCATCATTGATAGCTCGTAGAAGGATTTTATTGGAGTGGAAATCACAGTTTTCCCCCAAGGTCTCCCTCTGGCTTAAGGACCTCATGTTTTTCTTAGATTTAGAGAACATTAAATATAACCTGAGGGGTTCACCAAAACAATTTGACTTGACCTGGGGCTGCATAATTAGTGATTAAAGACACTATAGGATACATGTGACCCTCACTGTTGACAATTAACCTTTTCACTTACCTCAACTCTGTTTTTTGTTGTTGTTGTTGTTGTTGTTGTTTTATCCAGTGACACTTCTCTGTATGTTTGGGATTTTTATTTTTGTTGTTACCTTTTTTTTTCCTTTTACTCAGTTATTGTGATTCTCTATATGCTTGTGGTGAAGAGGAAGGCAGTACATTACTACACACTAGTGTTGTAACGATACCAACATTTTGGTACGGGTTACTAATTATTTTGATACTTTTCGGTACTTTTCGGTACTTTTCTAAATAAAGGGGAACACAAAAAAATAGCATGATTGGCTTTATTTTAGCAAAAAAATCTTAATGTACATTAAACATGTGTTTATTATTGCAGTTAAGTCCTTAAATAAAATAGTGAACATACTAGAAAACTTGTATTTTAGTAGTAAGTAAACAAACAAAGGCTCCTAATTAGTCTGCTGATGTATGCAGTAACATATTGTGTCATTTATCTACCTATTATTTTGTCAACATTATTAAGGACAAGTGGTAGAAAATTAATTATTAATCTACTTGTTCATTTACTGTTAATATCTGCTTACTTTCTCTTGTAACACATCTACACTTCTGTTAAAATGTAATAATCAGTTATTCTTCTCTTGTTTGATACTTTACATGTGTTTTGGATGATACCACAAATTTGGGTATCGATCCGATACCAAGTAGTTACAGGATAGATTCAAGATTCAAGATGATTTATTGTCAATTCTTAACGTGCACAAGACACATAAGAACTGAAAAGTATATTTTTGGCACAGTCCCACTAAGAGCAGACATGTTACAGGGAGACAAGACAAGACCGCCGACGGAGCAGCCATTTTTACGGCGCTCCTTAATAAAAAGAAGATCATGCATTGGTCATATTCAAAGTCCTCATGTGTCCAGGGACATATTTCCTGAGGTTTTAAACATAATGTACATTTAAAAAAAACGAAAGAAGATGTTGTGATGCCAAAAAATATTGACGTAATCATAGTAGTATTTACTAGATACGTGCCTGTACTTGGTATCATTACAGTCGATGTTAGGTGTAGATCCACCCATGGCGTTTGTTTATATTGTGACGCCGGTGAGCTACGGTGTGTAGTGAAGCATGTTTAGCTATTCCTCGTCCTGCAGGGATGATACTTGTAAGAAACATACTTTATTTGTCGCCATGGAGACCAGGATTAGTGATTTAGAAGTAGCTAAAACACTGCCGACGGCGGATGGACGTTAGCCGCTAGCTAGCAAGCCATGTCTTAAAGCATCTCTTACTGAGGGTGTTTCAGTGTTATAACTTCACCTTTATCTTTACTTTTTAAGCCAAAATGCGTCCATTCTCCCTTTTCTGTCTACACAATGTGTCTGCTTGTAAGTATTCAGAGTGTGTGCGCTGCTGAACATGCTCCTCGTTTCGTAAACCCAGTAATGTCACGACGTGACTTCGACGCGGGCACGGGGGGGTGTGGGACCGGTACGTTTCAGAGACAGTATAGTACCGAAAATGATTCATTAGTATCGCGGTACTATACTAACGTACAACCTTAATACCCACTGTGACTGAAATGTAGGACGGAGGGTGGGAGGGGGTGGTATTATTTTACTTAGATTTTTTTCTGTAATTTTTTTTGTTTTGTTTGTTTTTTTGTATTTCTTTTTTTTGGAGGGGGGCGGGGGACAAAAAAAATCTGTTTTCTCATTACCTGTATTATGATTTACCTATTAAATGAATAAATACATACTATAAAAAAATAAAAATAAAAGTTGCAATTGTTAGACGGTGGGTGTGTTGCTAAATGCCATCCATCCATTTTCTACTGCTTATCCCGTGTTGCTAAATGGTTTTATGGAAATTAAGTGCTCAAACATGTATTTTTGTCTCTACATTTCATTGACTAAATAAGCTATAAACACAGCAGGTCTGGATGAATTTTTGCCTTAACGTTTGCCTCAATCCTGTGAGGATCCTGCGTGTGACTGAAGCTTTAAGGAGTGGAAGCTGGTTAATTTATCCAGGACTGGCTGCAGTGTGCTCAAAGCACCACTAGGTGGTATCTGTGAGCGGTCATGGACTGGACTCTCACTATTATTTTAGATCTACTATGGACTGGACTCTCACACTATTATGTTAGATCCACTAGGGACTGGACTATCACTATTATGTTAGATCCACTATGGACTGGACTCTTACTATTATGTTAAATCCACTATGGACTGGACTCTCACAATATTATGTTAGATCTACTATGGACTGGACTCTCACTATTATGTTAGATCCACTATGGACTGGACTCGCACACTATTATGTTAGATCCACTTTGGACTGCACTCTCACTTTTATGTTAGATCCACTATGGACTGGACTCTCACACTATTATGTTAGATCCACTATGGACTGGACTCTCACTATTATGTTAGATCCACTATGGACTGGACTCTCACTATTATGTTAGATCCACTATGGACTGGACTCTCACACTATTATGTTAGATCCACTTTGGACTGCACTCTCACTATTATGTTAGATCCACTATGCACTGGACTCTCACACTATTACAGGTATGTTAGATCCACTATGGACTGGACTCTCACTATTATGTTGGATCCACTATGGACTGGACTCTCACACTATTATGTTAGATCCACTATGGACTGGACTCACACTATTATTTTAGATCCACTATGGACTGGACTCTCACACTATTATGTTAGATCCACTATGGACTGGACTCTCACTATTATGTTAGATCCACTATGGACTGGACTCTTACTATTATGTTAAATCCACTATGGACTGGACTCTCACAATATTATGTTAGATCTACTATGGACTGGACTCTCACTATTATGTTAGATCCACTATGGACTGGACTCGCACACTATTATGTTAGATCCACTTTGGACTGCACTCTCACTTTTATGTTAGATCCACTATGGACTGGACTCTCACACTATTATGTTAGATCCACTATGGACTGGACTCTCACTATTATGTTAGATCCACTATGGACTGGACTCTCACTATTATGTTAGATCCACTATGGACTGGACTCTCACACTATTATGTTAGATCCACTTTGGACTGCACTCTCACTATTATGTTAGATCCACTATGGACTGGACTCTCACACTATTATGTTAGATCCACTATGGACTGGACTCTCACTATTATGTTAGATCCACTATGGACTGGACTCTCACACTATTATGTTAGATCCACTATGGACTGGACTCTCACACTATTATGTTAGATCCACTATGGACTGGACTCTCACTATTATGTTAGATCCACTATGGACTGGACTCTCACTATTATGTTAGATCCACTACGGACTGGACTCTCACACTATTATGTTAGATCCACCTTGGACTGCACTCTCACTATTATGTTAGATCCACTATGGACTGGACTCTCACACTATTATGTTAGATCCACTATGGACTGGACTCTCACTATTATGTTAGCTCCACTATGGACTGGACTCTCACACTATTATGTTAGATCCACTATGGACTGGACTCTCACACTATTATGTTAGATCCACTATGGACTGGACTCTCACACTATTATGTTAGATCCACTATGGACTGGACTCTCACTATTATGTTAGATCCACTATGGACTGGACTCTCACACTATTATGTTAGATCCACTTTGGACTGCACTCTCACTATTATGTTAGATCCACTATGGACTGGACTCTCACACTATTATGTTAGATCCACTATGGACTGGACTCTCACTATTATGTTAGATCCACTATGGACTGGACTCTCACTATTATGTTAGATCCACTATGGACTGGACTCTCACACTATTATGTTAGATCCACTATGGACTGGACTCTCACACTATTATGTTAGATCCACTATGGACTGGACTCTCACTATTATGTTAGATCCACTATGGACTGGACTCTAACTATTATGTTAGATCCACTATGGACTGGACTCTCACTGTTATGTTAGATCCACTATGGACTGGACTCTCACACTATTATGTTAGATCCACTATGGACTGGACTCTCACACTATTATGTTAGATCCACTATGGACTGGACTCTCACTATTATGTTAGATCCACTATGGACTGGACTCTCACTATTGTGTTGGATCCACTATGGACTGGACTCTCACACTATTATGTTAGATCCACAATGGACTGGACTCTCACACTATTATGTTAGATCCACTATGGACTGGACTCACACTATTATGTTAGATCCACTATGGACTGGACTCTCACTATTATTTTAGATCCACTATAAACTGGACTCTCACTATTATGTTAGATCCTATATGGACTGGACTCTCACTATTATGTTAGATCCACTATGGACTGGACTCTCACACTATTATGTTAGATCCACTATGGACTGGACTCTCACACTATTATGTTAGATCCACAATGGACTGGACTCTCACACTATTATGTTAGATCCACTATGGACTGGACTCACACTATTATGTTAGATCCACTATGGACTGGACTCTCACTATTATTTTAGATCCACTATAAACTGGACTCTCACTATTATGTTAGATCCTATATGGACTGGACTCTCACTATTATGTTAGCTCCACTATGGACTGGACTCTCACTATTATGTTAGATCCACTATGGACTGGACTCTCACACTATTATGTTAGATCCACTATGGACTGGACTCTCACACTATTATGTTAGATCCACTATGGACTGGACTCTCACTATTATGTTAGATCCACTATGGACTGGACTCTCACACTATTATGTTAGATCCACTTTGGACTGCACTCTCACTATTATGTTAGATCCACTATGGACTGGACTCTCACACTATTATGTTAGATCCACTTTGGACTGCACTCTCACTATTATGTTAGATCCACTATGGACTGGACTCTCACTATTATGTTAGATCCACTATGGACTGGACTCTCACACTATTATGTTAGATCCACTATGGACTGGACTCTCACACTATTATGTTAGATCCACTATGGACTGGACTCTCACTATTATGTTAGATCCACTATGGACTGGACTCTAACTATTATGTTAGATCCACTATGGACTGGACTCTCACTGTTATGTTAGATCCACTATGGACTGGACTCTCACACTATTATGTTAGATCCACTATGGACTGGACTCTCACACTATTATGTTAGATCCACTATGGACTGGACTCTCACTATTATGTTAGATCCACTATGGACTGGACTCTCACTATTGTGTTGGATCCACTATGGACTGGACTCTCACACTATTATGTTAGATCCACAATGGACTGGACTCTCACACTATTATGTTAGATCCACTATGGACTGGACTCACACTATTATGTTAGATCCACTATGGACTGGACTCTCACTATTATTTTAGATCCACTATAAACTGGACTCTCACTATTATGTTAGATCCTATATGGACTGGACTCTCACTATTATGTTAGATCCACTATGGACTGGACTCTCACACTATTATGTTAGATCCACTATGGACTGGACTCTCACACTATTATGTTAGATCCAATTCGGACTGGACTCACACTATTATGTTAGATCCACTATGGACTGGACTCTCACTATTATTTCAGATCCACTATAAACTGGGCTCTCACTATTATGTTAGATTCAATATGGACTGGACTCTCACTATAATGTTAGTTTCACTATGGACTGGACTCACACTATTATGTTAGATCCACTATGGACTGGACTCTACAGCCCTTTGAGACACTCGTGATTTAGGGCTATATAAGTAAACTTTGATTGATTGAATTCTACCTCTAAATCACTTTGAAAATGCATTCAAAAACAGTCAACAACATTTCATTTACATTTCGTAACCTGTATAATAACAAACTGTAGCAACATTGTTATTGTAAAAAGGAACGCTGAGGAACTATTTTTTCAGCGTAGTAACACATCAGCGTGCTACGGTATTAGCCGTAAAAGCTAACTACGGCACGGTTGGTGGTGGCTGGGGTGTATATTGTAGCCCGGAAGAGTTAGGGCTGCAAGGGGTTCTGGGTATTTGCTCTGTTGTGTTATGTTGTGTTACGGTGCAGATGTTCTCCCAAAATGTGTTTGTCATTCTTGTTTGGTGTGGGTTCACAGCGTGGCGCATATTTGTAACAGTGTTAAAGTTGTTTATACGGCCACCCTCAGTGTGCCCTATATGGCTCTTGACCAAGTATGTCTTGCAGTCACTTGTGTGTGTGTGTGTGTGTGTGTGGAAGCTGCATACAACATGTGACTGGGCCGGCACGCTGTTTGTATGGTGAAAAAGTGGATGCTAAAGGCAGTGCCATTACGGCACGCCCTCAATATTGTTGTCCGGGTGAAAATCGGGAGAAGTTCGGGAGAATGGTTGATTTTCGGGACGGGCACTGACATTCGGGAGTCTCCCGGGATAATCGAGAAGGTTGGCAAGAATTACATCACCAAGTCCAATGCAAGGTGTCGGATGCAGTGGTGTAAGGCATGTTTCGATCAGTGGAGACGCCTTCTCTGGAGTGAACGCTTTTCCATCTGGCAATCTGATGGATGAGTCTGGGTTTGGAGGTTGCCAGGAGAACGGTACATTTTGGACTGCATTGTGCCAAGTGTGAAATTTGGTGGAGGAGGAATTATGGTGTGGGGTTGTTTTTCAGAAGTTGGGCTCGGCCCCTTAGTTCCAGTGAAAGGAACTTTGAAAGATCCAGGATCCCAAAACATTTTGGACATTTCCATGCTCCCAACCTTTTGGGAACAGTTTGGAGCGGGCCCCTTCCTCTTCCAACAAGACTGTGCACTAGTGTACAAAGCAAGGTCCATAAAGACATGGATGACAGAGTCTGGCCTGCACAGAGTCCTGACCTGAATCCAATAGAACACCTTTGGGATGAATTAGAACGGAGACTGAGAGCCAGGCCTTCTCGACCAACATCAGTGTGTGACCTCACCAATGCGTTTTTGGGAGAATGGTGGAAAATTCCTATAAAGACACTCCGCAACCTTGTGGACAGCCTTCCCAGAAGAGTTTAGCTGTAATAGCTGCAAAAGGTGGACCCACATCATATTGAACCCTATGGGATGGCACTTCAAGTTCATATGTGAGTCAAGGCAGGTGGAATATAGTGCATCTTGTCTTCAATTTCCACATTTTGCAAACTTCGATTCACTTCCGTCTGCTCCAACGTCTCACTCTTCCTTCATGTTCGCATCTCAAAGCAGTAGTTCACCCTCCGTATGTTTAGCTTCAAAAAGATGAGGTTGTGAATCCTCATCAGTCCACAAATAGTGGTCTTGGTTGTCTGTAACCGGGTCTGCCATGATTAGAACACACAACTCTGTATCCGGAAGTAGGAACACACTTGATGCCAGAAGTCAGACGTGTGTTGCTATAGAAACGGAAATCAATGCGCAGATGAATTAGTTCCGGCTGTGACTAAAATGGCCAAAATTCCGTAAATATTGTATATGTTGTTATGAAGGTGTCAGTTACTACATTAATATAGATAATAATATAGATAATATAGACTAGCAGTGTGTATATAAAATGTTAATGAAGGGTTGAGAAGTTGTTTTAGAGGCTTTGAAGGCTACAACAGTGACTCCCATTAGCTACATCTTCCAAGTGTTTTTTATCATCTAAATTCTAAAAAAAAATAGACATGCGTGTTCTTGTCCCTCATAAGGATTGTGAACGATAGGTACAAATCCCAAAAAAGTGCAGTTCCCCTTTCAGCCACAAAAAAAGGCACCCATCGCGAAAATAAGTCATAAATAGAGATGTCCGATAATGGCTTTTTTTGCCAATATCCGATATTCCTATATTGTCCAACTCTTAATTACCGATTCCGATATCAACCGATACCGATATATACAGTCGTGGAAATAACACATTATTATGCCTAATTTTGTTGTGATGCCCCGCTGGATGCATTGAACAATGTAACAAGGTTGTCCAAAATCAAATCAAGTTATGGAAAAAAATGCCAACATGGCACTGCCATATTTATTATTGAAGTCACAAAGTGCATTGTTTTTTTTAACATGCCTCAAAACAGCAGCTTGGAATTTGGGACATGCTCTCCCTGAGAGAGCATGAGGAGGTTGAGGTGGGCGGGGTTGGGGGGGGCTGGGGTAGCGGGGGGTGTATATTGTAGCGTCCCGGAAGAGTTAGTGCTGCAAGGGGTTCTGGATATTTGTTCTGTTGTGTTTATGTTGTGTTACGGTGCGGATGTTCTCCCCGAAATGTGTTTGTCATTCTTGTTTGGTGTGTGTTCACGGTGTGACGCATATTTGTAACAGTGTTAAAGTTGTTTATACGGCCACCCTCAGTGTGACCTGTATGGCTGTTGATCAAGTATGCCTTGCATTCACTTGTGTGTGTGAAAAGCCGTAGATATTATGTAATTGGGCCGGCGCACACAGGCAGTGCCTTTAAGGTTTATTGGCGCTCTGTACTCCTCCCTACGTCCGTGTACACAGCGGTGTTTTAAAAAGTCATAAATTTTACTTTTTTAAACCGATACTGATAATTTTGAAACCGATACCGATAAATTACGATATTACATTTTAAAGCATTTATCGGCCGATAATATCGGCAGTCCGAAATTATCGAACATCCCTAGTCATAAAGATATTATTCGGATACAAATCCCAGCAGGATATTTTCAATTTATAAACAAACAAAATACAAAATCAAATCACCAAATTGAATTAAAAAAACTAATGTGTACAGTACACACATTTATATTACAAAGCTGTGTACTATACACACATTTTGGGTTTTTTTCCACTGTTTTATGACAGAGATGTAGCATAAACATCACAATAATAATAATAAAACAAACAAATATACACTAGCAGACTGTAATAGTTCAAATCTAATACCAAGTATAGTATCAGTGTTGTAAATGAAGTGCGGTAAAAACATAAAGTAGCAAGAAACACGTCAATAATGAATAAAGCAAAACATGTTTTAGACCAAAAAAATCACTTCATCTCTACTGCTCACGAGTGTTACATATCTGAGTTATTGTGCAGAAATATGGGGAAATAACTACAAAAGTACACTTCATTCATTAACGGTGTCACAAAAAAGATCAGTTATAATAATACATAATGTTGGATATAGAGAACATACAAACACTTTATTCGTTGAATCAAAAATACTGAAATTCCACGACATAGTGAATTTGCAAACAGCTAAAATTATACACAAAGCAAACTATAGTCTGCTACCCAAGAATATACAACAATTCTTCTCAACAAAAGAGGAGAAATATAATCTTAGAGAAAAATTTAATTTAAAACATGTGTACGCACATACAACACTTAAGACCTGCAGTATATCAGTATGTGGAATTAAATGATGGAATGGATTAAGCAAAGAAATCAAACAATGTACTAATATGATCCACTTCAAGAAACTCTTCAAACTTAGTGTTTAAAAAGTATAAAGAAGAAGAACCAAGAAAAACATTCTGAATTTATTTCATCCATCCATTCACTTTCTATATAATCTTACTCATCTCACCATATGAAACATAACGTACATCACCAATTATTACTTATTTATTTTTATCTTTATTGATTATGAAGTATTTTGTGAATAAATTGAGAACAGGAAGTGAACAAAAGTTTTAGCAACTGCTATGTAAAGGAAAAGGGGTAGGATTAAATAAGCTCTGCTTCTTCTTACTACTTTTCGAACATGTTGAATGGATAAACTGGAAATTGTGATGCATCATGTTGTATGCATGCATGTGTGATGCATCACGTTGTATGCATGCATGTGTGATGTATCATGTTGTATGCATGAATGTGTGATGCATCATGTTGTATGCATTAATGTGTGATGTATCATGTTGTATGCATGGATGTGTGATGTATCATGCTGTATGCATGAATGTGTGATGTATCATGTTGTATGCATGCATGTGTGATGCATCATGTTGTATGCATGAATTTGTGATGTATCATGTTGTATGCATGCATGTGTGATGCATCATGTTGTATGCATGCATGTGTGATGCAGCATGTTGTATGCATGCATGTGTGATGCATCATGTTGTATGCATGCATGTGTGATGTATCATGTTGTATGCATGCATGTGTAATGTATCATGTCGTACGCATGCATGCGTGATGCATCATGTTGCACGCATACATGTGTGATGTATCATGTTGTATGCATGCAAGCGTGATGCATCATGTTGTAAGCATGCATGTGTGATGCATCATCTTGTATGCATGCATGTGTGATGCATCATGTTGTATGCATGCATGTGTGATGTATCATGTTGTATGCATGCATGCGTGATGCATCATGTTGTAAGCATGCATGTGTGTTGTATCATTTGTATGCATGCATGTTATGAATATGAATCCATTGAAAAAAAATGTCAATAGTTATTTGGTTGATAAATTGTAAAAGTTTTCTCTTCGTGGCATGGGATTTGTAAACAATGTCTGGTTTACTTTTTGGGTATCATGATTATTTTTATATTGAAAATAAATGCAATTTGGTTTCTAGGCCACTTTTCATTAGTAATGATGGCCGATCAGGTCGTTATAAAAAATAAAAAAAAGTAGTGAGAGTAACAAACTAGTGCAGACACTGCAGTAGCTGATGTAAAAGATGGCCAATGAATGGGTCATGTTCACTTGTTGCCATGGTTACCTGGATGTCACAGGGTTCCTGGACTGAGTGATTCTCCCTCCTGACCAACTGTGAAAAGGCCTCTGCAACAAACACACAATATGCTTTGTTGGTTGATACAGCTCAGAGCTTTGCCGTAAATTACAAGCGTGTTGGAGATATTTGCTGGTATACATAAAGTATATGTATGTTTTTTAATTAGCAAAAAAAGATGGCATTTGCAAAGTCATAGTATTACAATTCCCCTCAATGTACTTGTTTATGTACACATTATACATGTACATCGTCTCTCACCAATAGCCCGCAGCTTACCTGTAACCATAACGAGGGTAAGCGGTAAAGAAAATGGATGTGTAATAATGTACCAGTTTAGTGGGTTCTGCTCTAATAAAAGCTGAGCCAACAGGTGGTGACACCAATAAAATGATTAAGTGATTATAACAGGAGTTTGCATGTTCTCCCCGTGACTGCGTGGGTTCCCTCCGGGTACTCCGGCTTCCTCCCACCTCCAAAGACATGCACCTGGGGATAGGCCCCTCCCACCTCCAAATATATGCACCTGGGGATAGGCCCCTCCCACCTCCAAAGACATGCACCTGGGGATAGGTTGATTGACACCACTAAATGGTCCTTAGTGTGTGAATGTGAGTGTGAATGTTGTCTGTCTGTGTTGGTCCTGTGATGAGGTGGCGACTTGTCCACTTGGGACGGCGTGGCGCGGTTGGGAGAGTGGCCGTGGCAGCAACCTGAGGGTTCCTGGTTTGATCCACCACCTTCTACCAACCTCGTCACGTCCGTTTTGTCCTTGAGCAAGACACTTCACCCTTGCTCCTGATGGGTCGTGGTTAGGGCCTTGCATGGCAGCTCCCGCCATCAGTGTGTGAATGTGTGTGTGAATGGGTGAATGTGGAAATAGTGTCAAAGTGCTTTTAGCACCTTGAAGGTAGAAAAGCGCTATACAAGTATAACTTATTTACCATTTACTTCATAGGCTCAAGCACCCATAGACGCCGATCTATATTTCTGCCAGTGGGAGCTCAGTGTGTGCGTGTACTAGTGTTGTCCCGATACCAATATTTTGGTACCGGTACCAAAAGTATTTCGGTACTTTTTGGTACTTTTCTAAACAAAGGGGACCACAAAAAATGTCATTATTGGCTTTATTTTAACAAAAAAATCTTAGTGTACATTACATATGTTTATTATTGCAATTTAGTCCTTAAATAAAATAGTGAACATACTAGACAGATTGTCTTTTAGTAGTAAGTAAACAAAAAAGACTCCTAATTAGTCTGCTGACGTATGCAGTAACATATTGTGTCATTTATCTACCTATTATTTTGTCAACATTATTAAGGACAAGTGGTAGCAAATGAATTATTAATCTACTTGTTCATTTACTGTTAATATCTGCTTATTTTCTGTTCCAACATGTTCCATCTACACTTCTGTTAAAATGTAATAATCACTTATTCTTCTGTTGTTTGATACTTTACATTAGTTTTGGATGATACGACAAATTTGGGTATCAATCCGACACCAAGTAGTTACAGGATCATACATTGGTCATATTCAAAGTCCTCATGTGTCCAAGGACATGTTTGAAAAATATCGATGTAATCATAGTAGTATCGACTAGATATGCTATTGTACGTGGTATCATTACAGTGGATGTTAGGTGTAGATCCACCAATGGCGTTTGTTCATATTGTAGTGTTCCGGAAGAGTTGGTGCTGCAAAGAATTCTAGGAATTTGTTCTGTAGTGTTAATGTTGTGTTGCGGTGCAAATATTCTTCCAAAATGTGTTTGTCGTCGTTGTTTAGTGTGGTTTCACTATATGGCACATGTTTATGACAGTGTTGTTTAGTGTGGCTTCACTATATGGCACATGTTTATGACAGTGTTGTTTAGTGTGGTTTCACTATATGGCACGTTTTTATGACAGTGTTGTTTAGTGTGGTTTCACTATATGGCACATGTTTATGACAGTGTTGTTTAGTGTGGTTTCACTATATGGCACATGTTTATGACAGTGTTGTTTAGTGTGGTTTTACTATATGGCACATGTTTATGACAGTGTTGTTTAGTGTGGTTTCACTATATGGCACATGTTTATGACAATGTTGTTTAGTGTGGTTTCACTGTATGGCACATGTTTATGACAGTGTTGTTTAGTGTGGTTTCACTATATGGCACATGTTTATGACAGTGTTGTTTAGTGTGGTTTCACTATATAGCACATGTTTATGACAGTGTTGTTTAGTGTGGTTTCACTATATGGCACATGTTTATGACAGTGTTGTTTAGTGTGGTTTCACTATATGGCACATGTTTATGACAGTGTTGTTTAGTGTGGTTTCACTATATAGCACATGTTTATGACAGTGTTGTTTAGTGTGGTTTCACTATATGGCACATGTTTATGACAGTGTTGTTTAGTGTGGTTTCACTGTATGGCACATGTTTATGACGGTGTTGTTTAGTGTGGTTTCACTATATGGCACATGTTTATAACAGTGTTGTTTAGTGGGGTTTCACTATATGGCACATTTTTATGACAGTGTTGTTTAGTGTTGTTTCACTATATGGCACATGTTTATGACACGGTTGTTTAGTGTGGTTTCACTATATGGCACATGTTTATGACGGTGTTGTTTAGTGTGGTTTCACTATATGGCACATGTTTATGACAGTGTTGTTTAGTGTGGTTTCACTATATGGTACATGTTTATGATAGTGTTGTTTAGTGTGGTTTCACTATATGGCACATGTTTATGACAGTGTTGTTTAGTGTGGTTTCACTATATAGCACATGTTTATGACAGTGTTGTTTAGTGTGGTTTCACTATATGGCACATTTTTATGACAGTGTTGTTTAATGTGGTTTCACTATATGGCACATAATTATGACAGTGTTGTTTAGTGTGGTTTCACTATATAGCACATGTTTATGACAGTGTTGTTTAGTGTGGTTTCACTATATGGCACATGTTTATGACAATGTTTAGTGTGGTTTCACTATATGGCACATGTTTATGACGGTGTTGTTTAGTGTGGTTTCACTATATGGCACATGTTTATAACAGTGTTGTTTAGTGGGGTTTCACTATATGGCACATTTTTATGACAGTGTTGTTTAGTGTGGTTTCACTATATGGCACATGTTTATGACACGGTTGTTTAGTGTGGTTTCACTATATGGCACATGTTTATGACGGTGTTGTTTAGTGTGGTTTCACTATATGGCACATTTTTATGACAGTGTTGTTTAATGTGGTTTCACTATATGGCACATGTTTATGACAGTGTTGTTTAGTGTGGTTTCACTATATGGCACATGTTTATGACAGTGTTGTTTAGTGTGGTTTCACTATATGGCACTTGTTTATGACAGTGTTGTTTAGTGAGGTTTCACTATATGGCACATATTTATGACAGTGTTGTTTAGTGTGGTTTCACTATATAGCACATGTTTATGACAGTGTTGTTAAGTGTGGTTTCACTATATAGCACATGTTTATGACAGTGTTGTTTAGTGTGGTTTCACTATATACCATATGTTTATGACAGTGTTGTTTAGTGTGGTTTCACTATATGGCACATTTTTATGACAGTGTTGTTTAGTGTGGTTTCACTATATGGCACACGTTTATGACAGTGTTGTTTAGTGTGGTTTCACTATGAAGCTGTAATAGCTGCAAAAGGTGGACCCACATCATATTGAACCCTATGGGTTAGGAATGGGATGGCACTTCAAGGTCATATGTGAGTCAAGGCAGGTGGCCAAATACTTTTGGCAAGATAGTGTACTTGAAAGTAAACATACTTGAGTTAAAGGACATGTGAAGATTTGAAAAAAACTATGCAAAATTGTCATTTATTTCCACGGCTGGTACTTATCAACATGAAGCAGGTGACTTTGAGATATGTTCCTGCAGGCTGGGTTTAGTAGTGAAGCACATATTGACTGACCTGACCTAAAATCCACAGCTGGCTTCATGTGGCTTTCTCGTGGCCTCCGGCATGTTCCTGTCAATACTTCTCACATGGCCTGTGAACGGGAACTATTCATGTATTGATCCGGTCCTGTTCCGTTGTTTAAAGCTTTGTTTTATACAATAAAAAAATAAAAAAACTCCACTGTAGTGAAACTTTTGTAAGCATGAACTGGCTTCCTCTCGTTGCAGCTCAGTTGTTCCTTACATTATTTGTTTCCCGATGATTTTGTCGTGACATTATGTTATCTAATTGCTTTGTGAGTACGGATGTCACACTTTGTGCTTTAAACCATTCTTTAAAAAGCTGCCGACTTGGACTAGATTTACTCGCCCTCTTTATGTGCTTTTCCTTCTTTATTAACCTCGCATTTACTCTCCTTCTTGACAGATATTGATAACATCCTCCCTCTCCTAGGAGTGTAAATGTGTATTTTCAAGCACAACCTGTGCCTGCAGCAACTGAGATGCATTATAATAGGGGCCATCGCTCGTGCATGTTAATGCAACCTACCCGTTTGGCCAAAACATTAGGTACACCTGCAAAGTCTAATAAGATAGTATTTCAATGTTTGTTTTAGTTTATGTGGCAGATTTTTTGTGACATTTTCCTGTGTTTGAACTCATTAAGTTGGGCAGGTGTATGATTCAGGCCCAAATAACTCACATCCTAGCTACATTTTAGACAGCAAATGACACAAATAGTAGAAAAAAAACGGATTATAGCTACATTTTAATGTTGTATCATATTCTAATGTTATTAAATCGTAATAAACTGTATTCTAATTGCATTGTATTTTCATTTAATTAGGTACACCTGCAAAGTCTAATAAGATAGCATTTGTTTTAGTTTATGGTTTTTGTGGCTGATTTTTTGTGACATTTTCCTGTGTTTGATCTTACTAAGTTGGGCAGGTGTATGATTCAGGCCCAAATAACTCATATCCTGGCTACATTTTAGACAGCAAATGACACAAATAGTAGAAAAAAAACAGATTATAGCTACATTTTGATGTTGTATCATATTCTAAATGTATTAAATCGTAATAAACTGTATTATAATTGCATTATATTTTCATTTAATTACGTACACCTGCAAAGTCTAATGAGATAGTAATTGTTTTAGTTTATGGTTTTTGTGGCAGATTTTTTGTAACATTTTCTTGTGTTTGGTCTCATTAAATTGGGCAGGTGTATGATTCAGGCCCAAATAACTCATATCCTGGCTACATTTTAGACGGCAAATGTCGCAAATAGTAGAAAAAAAAAACAGATTATAGCTACATTTTGATGTTGTATCATAATAAAATAAAAATGACTAATGATCTACTGCTAACGATGGATTCTGATGCGTCATCTATGTTGCTGCTTCTTGATCTTAGCGCTGCTTTCGATACCGTCGATCATAATATTTTATTAGAGCGTATCAAAACACGTATTGGTATGTCAGACTTAGCTTTGTCGTGGTTTAACTCTTATCTTACTGACAGGATGCAATGCGTCTCCCATAATAATGTGACCTCGGACTATGTTAAGGTAACGTGCGGAGTTCCTCAGGGTTCGGTTCTTGGCCCTGCACTCTTTAGTATTTACATGCTGCCGCTAGGCGACATCATACGCAAATACGGTGTTAGCTTTCATTGTTATGCTGATGACACCCAACTCTACATGCCCCTAAAGCTGACCAACACGCCGGATTGTAGTCAGCTGGAGGCGTGTCTTAATGAAATTAAACAATGGATGTCCGCTAACTTCTTGCAACTCAACGCCAAGAAAACGGAAATGCTGATTATCGGTCCTGCTAAACACCGACATTTATTTAATAATACCACCTTAACATTTGACAACCAAACAATTACACAAGGCGAATCAGTAAAGAATCTGGGTATTATCTTCGACCCAACTCTCTCGTTTGAATCACACATTAAGAGTGTTACTAAAACGGCCTTCTTTCATCTCCGTAATATCGCTAAAATCCGTTCTATTTTATCCACTAGCGACGCTGAGATCATTATTCATGCGTTCGTTACGTCTCGTCTCGACTACTGTAACGTATTATTTTCGGGTCTCCCTATGTCTAGCATTAAAAAATTACAGTTGGTACAAAATGCGGCTGCTAGACTTTTGGCAAGAACAAGAAAGTTTGATCATATTACGCCTATACTGGCTCACCTGCACTGGCTTCCTGTGCACTTAAGATGTGACTTTAAGGTTTTACTACTTACGTATAAAATACTACACGGTCTAGCTCCGTCCTATCTTGTCGATTGCATTGTACCATATGTCCCGGCAAGAAATCTGCGTTCAAAGAACTCCGGCTTATTAGTGATTCCCAGAGCCCAAAAAAAGTCTGCGGGCTATAGAGCGTTTTCTATTCGGGCTCCAGTACTATGGAATGCCCTCCCGGTAACAATTAGAGATGCTACCTCAGTAGAAGCATTTAAGTCCCATCTTAAAACTCATTTGTATACTCTAGCCTTTAAATAGCCCCCCTGTTAGACCAGTTGATCTGCCGTTTCTTTTCTTTTCTCCTCTGCTCCCCTTTTCCTTGAGGGGGGGGGGGGGGGGGGGGGGGGGGCACAGGTCCGGTGGCCATGGATGAAGTGCTGGCTGTCCAGAGTCGGGACCCGGGGTGGACCGCTCGCCTGTGCATCGGCTGGGAACATCTCTGCGCTGCTGACCCGTCTCCGCTCGGGATGGTGTCCTGCTGGCCCCACTATGGACTGGACTCTTACTATTATGTTGGATCCACTATGGACTGGACTCTCACAATATTATGTCAGACCCACTCGACATCCATTGCTTTCGGTCTCCCCTAGAGGGGGGGGGGTTACCCACATATGCGGTCCTCTCCAAGGTTTCTCATAGTCATTCATATCGACGTCCCACTGGGGTGAGTTTTTCCTTGCCCTTATGTGGGCTTTGTACCGAGGATGTCGTTGTGGCTTGTGCAGCCCTTTGAGACACTTGTGATTTAGGGCTATATAAATAAAGATTGATTGATTGATAATCAAATTTTATTAAATGGTAATAAACTGTATTATAATTGCATTATATTTTCATTTAATAGGTTACACCTGCAAAGTCTAATAAGATAGTATTTGTTTTAGTTTATGGTTTTTGTGGCCGATTTTTTGTGACATTTTCCTGTGTTTGATCTCATTAAATTGGGCAGGTGTATGATTCAGGTCCAAATAACTCATATCCTGGTTACATTTTAGACGGCAAATGTCTCAAATAGTAGAAAAAAAAACATACTATAGCTACATTTTGATGTTGTATCATATTCAAATTTTATTAAATCGTATTAAACTGTATTCTAATTGCATTATATTTTCATTTAATTAGGTACACCTGCAAAGTCTAATAAGATAGTATTTGTTTTAGTTTATGGTTTTTGTGGCAGATTTTTTGTGACATTTTCCTGTGTTTGATCTCATTAAATTGGGCAGGTGTATGATTCAGGCCCAAATAACTCATATCCTGGCTATATTTTAAACGGCAAATGTCGCA
Source organism: Nerophis lumbriciformis (assembly GCF_033978685.3). Lineage (NCBI taxonomy): Eukaryota > Metazoa > Chordata > Actinopteri > Syngnathiformes > Syngnathidae > Nerophis > Nerophis lumbriciformis. The sequence continues at coordinate 41,972,509 of NC_084550.2, read as the reverse complement.
AATAGTAGAAAAAAAAAACAGATTACAGCTACATTTTGATGTCGTATCATAATAAAATGTTATTAAATCGTATTAAACTGTACTCTAATTGCATTATATTTTCATTTAATTAGGCACATGTGCAAATTCTAGTATTTGTTTTAGTTTATGGTGTTTGTGGCAGATTTTTTGTGACATTTTCCTGTGTTTGATCTCATTAAATTGGGCAGGTGTATGATTCAGGTCCAAATAACTCATATCCTGGCTACATTTTAGATGGCAAATGACACAAATAGTAGAAATAAAACAGATTATAGCTACATTTTGATGTTGTTTCATATTCTCATTTTATTAAATCGTATTAAACTGTATTCTAATTGCATTATATTTTCATTTAATTAGGTACACCTGCAAAGTCTAATAAGATAGTATTACAATGTTTGTTTTAATGGCAGATTTTTTGTGACATTTTCCTGTGTTTGATCTCATTAAATTGGGCAGGTGTATGATTCAGGCCCAAATAACTCATATCCTGGCTACATTTTAGACGGCAAATGTCGCAAATAGTAGAAGAAAAACAGATTATAGCTACATTTTGATGTTGTATCATATTTTAATTTTATTAAATCGTAATAAACTGTATTATAATTGCATTGTATTTTCATTTAATTAAGTACACCTGCAAAGTCTAATAAGATACTTTTTTGTGACATTTTCCTGTGTTTGATCTCATTAAATTGGGCAGGTGTATGATTCAGGTCCAAATAACTCATATCCTGGTTACATTTTAGACGGCAAATGTCTCAAATAGTAGAAAAAAAAACATACTATAGCTACATTTTGATGTTGTATCATATTCAAATTTTATTAAATCGTATTAAACTGTATTCTAATTGCATTATATTTTTCATTTAATTAGGTACACCTGCAAAGTCTAATAAGATAGTATTTGTTTTAGTTTATGGTATTTGTGGCAGATTTTTTGTGACATTTTCCTGCGTTTGATCTCATTAAATTGGGCAGGTGTATGATTCAGGCCCAAATAACTCATATCCTGACTATATTTTAAACGGCAAATGTCGCAAATAGTAGAAAAAAAAAACAGATTACAGCTACATTTTGATGTCGTAATCATATTAAAATGTTATTAAATCGTATTAAACTGTACTCTAATTGCATTATATTTTCATTTAATTAGGCACACGTGCAAAGTCTAGTATTTGTTTTAGTTTATGGTTTTTGTGGCAGATTTTTTGTGACATTTTCCTGTGTTTGATCTCATTAAATTGGGCAGGTGTATGATTCAGGCCCAAATAACTCATATCCTGGCTACATTTTAGATGGCAAATGACACAAATAGTAGAAATAAAACAGATTATAGCTACATTTTGATGTTGTTTCATATTCTCATTTTATTAAATCGTATTAAACTGTATTCTAATTGCATTATATTTTCATTTAATTAGGTACACCTGCAAAGTCTAATAAGATAGTATTACAATGTTTGTTTTAATGGCAGATTTTTTGTGACATTTTCCAGTGTTTGATCTCATTAAATTAGGCAGGTGTATGATTCAGGCCCAAATAACTCATATCCTGGCTACATTTTAGACGGCAAATGACACAAATAGTAGAAAAAAAAACAAATTATAGCTACATTTTGAGGTTGTATAATATTCTAATTTTATTAAATCGTATTAAACTGTATTCTAATTGCACGATATTTTCATTTAATTAGGTACACCTGCAAAGTCTAATAAGATAATATTTTTTTTAGTTTATGGTTTTTGTGGCAGATTTTTTTGTGACATTTTCCTGTGTTTGATCTCATTAAATTGGGCAGGTGTATGATTCAGGCCAAAATAACTCATATCCTGGCTACAATTTAGACGGCAAATGACACAATAGTAGAAAAAAACAGATTATAACTACATTTTGATGTTGTATCATATTCTCATTTTATTAAATCATATTAAACGGTATTCTAATTGCACTATATTTTCATGTAATTAGGTACACCTGCAAAGTCTTGTAAGATAGTATTTCAATGTTTGTTTTAGTGGCAGATTGTTTGTGACATTTTCTTGTGTTTGATCTCATTAAATTGGGCAGGTGTATGATTCAGGCCCAAATAACTCATATCCTGGCTACATTTTAGACGGCAAATGTCTCAAATAGTAGAAAAAAACCATATTATAGCTACATTTTGATGTTGTATCATATTCAAATTTTATTAAATCATATTACACCGTACACTAATTGCATTATATTTGCATTTATTCAGGCACACGTGCAAAGTCTAGTATTTGTTTTAGTTTATGGTTTTTGTGGCAGATTTTTTTGTGACATTTCCGTGTGTTTGATCTCATTAAATTGGGCAGGTGTATGATTCAGGCCCAAATAACTCATATCCTGGCTACATTTTAGATGGCAAATGACACAAATAGTAGAAAAAAAACAGATTATAGCTACATTTTGATGTTGTTTCATATTCTCATTTTATTAAATCGTATTAAACTGTATTTTAATTGCATTATATTTTCATTTAATTAGGTACACCTGCAAAGTCTAATGAGATAGTATTTCAATGTTTGTTTTAATGGCAGATTGTTTGTGACATTTTCCTGTGTTTGATCTCATTAAATTGGGCAGGTGTATGATTCAGGCCCAAATAACTCATACTGGCTACATTTTAGACGGCAAATGTCGCAAATAGTAGAAAAAAACATATTATAGCTACATTTTGATGTTGTATCATATTTTAATTTTATTAAATCGTAATAAACTGTATTATAATTGCATTGTATTTTCATTTAATTAAGTACACCTGCAAAGTCTAATAAGATACTTTTTTGTGACATTTTCCTGTGTTTGATCTCATTAAATTGGGCAGGTGTATGATTCAGGCCCAAATAACTCATATCCTGGCTACATTTTAGACGGCAAATGTCTCAAATAGTAGAAAAAAAACATATAATAGCTACATTTTGATGTTGTATCATATTCAAATTTTATTAAATCATATTACACCGTAGTCTAATTGCATTATATTTGCATTTATTTAGGCACACGTGCAAAGTCTAGTATTTGTTTTAGTTTATAGTTTTTGTGGCAGATTTTTTTGTGACATTTCCGTGTGTTTGATCTCATTAAATTGGGCAGGTGTATGTTTCAGGCCCAAATAACTCATATCCTGGCTACATTTTAGACGGCAAATGACACAAATAGTAGAAAAAAAACAGATTATAGCCACATTTTGATGTTGTATCATATTCTCATTTTATTAAATCGTATTAAACTGTATTTTAATTGCATTATATTTTCATTTAATTAGGTACACCTGCAAAGTCTAATGAGATAGTATTTCAATGTTTGTTTTAATGGCAGATTTTTTGTGACATTTTAAATAATAAATGGTAAATAAATGGGTTGTACTTGTATAGCGCTTTTCTACCTTCAAGGTACTCAAAGCGCTTTGACACTACTTCCACATTTACCCATTCACACACACATTCACACACTGATGGAGGGAGCTGCCATGCAAGGCGCTAACCAGCACCCATCAGGAGCAAGGGTGAAGTGTCTTGCTCAGGACACAACGGACATGACGAGGTTGGTACTAGGTGGGGATTGAACCAGGGACCCTCGGGTCGCGCACGGCCATTCTTCCACTGCGCAACGCCGTCACATTTTCCTGTGTTTGATCTCATTAAATTGGGCAGGTGTATGATTCAGGCCCAAATAACTCATATCCTGGCTATATTTTAGACGGCAAATGTCGCAAATAGTAGAAAAAAAACAGATCATAGCTACATTTTGATGTTGTATCATATTTTAATTTTATTAAATCGTAATAAACGGTATTATAATTGCATTGTATTTTCATTTAATTAAGTACACCTGCAAAGTCTAATAAGATACTTTTTTGTGACATTTTCCTGTGTTTGATCTCATTAAATTGGGCAGGTGTATGATTCAGGCCCAAATAACTCATATCGTGGCTACATTTTAGACGACAAATGACACAAATAGTACAAAAAAAAACAGATTATAGCTACATTTTGATGTTGTATCATATTCTCATTTTATTAAATCGTATTAAACTGTATTCTAATTGCACTATAGTTTCATTTAATTAGGTACACCTGCAAAGTCTAATAAGATAGTATTTCAATGTTTGTTTTAATGGCAGATTTTTTGTGACATTTTCCTGTGTTTGATCTCATTAAATTGGGCAGGTGTATGATTCAGGCCCAAATAACTCATATCCTGGCTACATTTTAGACGGCAAATGACACAAATAGTAGAAACAAAAAACAGATTATAGCTACTTTTGATGTTGTATCATATTCTAATTTTATTAAATCGTATTAAACTGTATTGTAATTGCATTATATTTTCATTTAATGTATTTGATTATAATTAAAAAATTAAAATAAAATGATAAATGGGTTGTACTTATATAGCGCTTTTCTACCTTCAAGGTACTCAAAGCGCTTTGACACTACTTCCACATTTACCCATTCACACATACATTCACACACTGATGGAGGGAGCTGCCATGCAAGGCGCTACCAGCACCCATCAGGAGCAAGGGTGAAGTGTCTTGCTCAGGACACAACGGACATGACGAGGTTGGTACTAGGTGGGGATTGAACCAGGGACCCTCGGGTCGCGCACGGCCACTCTCCCACTGCGCCACGCCGTCCCAAATAAAGTGAAAGAGTATTTTATTTCATGCATCCATCCATTTTTCTACCACTCGTCCTTCTCAGGGTCGCTGGAGCCTATCCAGCCACTTCATCACAGGGCCAACACACATTAATTTATTTGAAAATGTATGGTATAGTAAGGCTGCTAAAAAAAAAAAAAAAAAAAAATCCTAATTGCAGTTATTTGTTCTGAATCAAATACAATTCATAATTTTCAAGACTCAATTAAAAAAATATATATTAAAAACATGTTAACCTAATACAAAAACATATTTTTTAAATATTTTTTAAAGAATATATATATTTACCCACACACACACACACACACACACACACACACACACACACACACACACACACACACACACACACACACACACACACCTACATACAGTCACGGTCAAAAGTTTACATACACTTGTAAAGAACATAATGTCATGGCTGTCTTGAGTTTCCAATCATTTTTACAGCTCTTATTTGTTTGTGATAGAGTGATTGGAGCACATACTTGTTGGTCACAAAAAACATTCATAAAGTTTGGTTCTTTTATGAATTTATTATGGGTCTACTGAAAATGTGAGCAAATGTGCTGGGTCAAAAGTATACGTACAGCAATGTTAATATTTGCTTACATGTCCCTTGGCAAGTTTCACTGCAATAAGGCGCTTTTGGTAGCCATCTACAAGCTTCTGGCTGAATTTTTGACCACTCCTCTTGACAAAATGTATGCAGTTCAGCTAATTGTGTTGGTTTTCTGACATGGACTTGTTTCTTCAGCATTGTCCAGATGTTTAAGTCAGGCCTTAATTCTAACCTGATTTAGCCATTCTTTTACCACGTTTGATGTGTGTTTGGGGTCATTGTCCTGTTGGAACACCCAACTGCGCCCAAGACCCAACCTCCGGGCTGATGATTTTAGGTTGTCCTGAAGAATTTGGAGGTAATCCTCCTTTTTCATTGTCCCATTTAAAGCACCAGTTCCATTGGTAGCAAAACAGGCCCAGAGCATAATACTACCACCACCATGCTTTGACTGTAGGAATGGTGTTGCTGGGATTAAAAGGCCTCACCTTTTCTCCTCCAAACATATTGCTGGGTATTGTGGCCGAACAGCTCAATTTTTGTTTCATCTGACCACAGATTTTTCCTCCAGAAGGCCTTATCTTTGTCAATGTGATGTTTTTGTGACCAACAAACAAGGATGTGCTCCAATAACTCTATCACAAAAAAATAAGAGTTGTAGAAATTATTGGAAATTTAAGACAGCCATGACATTATGTTCTTTACAAGTGTATGTAAACTTGACTGTATATATACATATGCTACATAAACACACACACACACACACACACTACGTCATACATCAGCTTTTGTAACCTGCAACTTGTTTTAAAAAGTTATTATTATTATATATATTGTGTCCATCCCTTCAGTACAGTTAACCTCTTTTTTATGCATTAACTGGTTGAATTTTGAATTCAAATGCATTTTTATGAGTTGAATATGTATTTCAGCTGTAAATAACACACACAATTGGGAGGAAAAAAAGGCTGAAAGAAGTTATGCTTTCATAAAAATTGCTCATTTCATTTTCTCTATACTGGAATATTCAATGTTCCAAAAGTATAGTTATTCAAAATGTTCTACATTATCCTTCCATTGGATCAAATGAAACATGTTTTTCAAAATTGTCCTCTAAAATTATCAAAATGGTGCAAACTTTGTCTGACTCTGGCTGACACAACTTCTTACGATCGCTTTTTCCAGATAAAAAAATAAACATTCACTTCAGTTCTTGACATTGTGTGTTGTCACCCCTGGATGGTTTTATGTAATAATCATACATGCCACGTTTACACATTGCTCTACCTCCAACTTGGACTTTGTCCAGCTCGTCTGCCAGAGAGTCGTAGCTTTCCTCCAACTGTCTCCTCTTCCTCTCCATGTTGTGTGTGTACTCGCTGAGCGAGCAGATCTTGGCCTCGTGCTTGAAAAAAGAGCAGATCAGGAAAAAAAAACATTAAATAGAGAACAATTGGAAGTAGTGTTGTAACTAAGGATGTCCGATAATGTCTTTTTGCCGATATCCCGATATTGTCCAACTCTTTAATTACCGATACCGATATCAACCGATATATGCAGTCGTGGAATTAACACATTATTATGCCTAATTTGGACAACCAGGTATGGTGAAGATAAAGTCCTTTTTTTAAAAATTAATAAAATAAAATAAGATAAATAAATTAAAAACGTTTTCTTGAATAAAAAATAAAGTAAAACAATATAAAAACAGTTACATTGAAACTAATAATTAATGAAAATTATTAAAATTAACTGTTAAAGGTTAGTACTATTAGTGGACCAGCAGCACACACAATCATGTGTGCTTACGGACTGTATCCCTTGCAGACTGTATTGATATATATTGATATATAATGTAGGAACCAGAATATTAATAACAGAAAGAAACAACCCTTTTGTGTGAATGAGTGTGAATGAGTGTAAATGGGGGAGGAAGGTTTGTTGGGTTGGTGCACTAATTGTAAGTGTATCTTGTGTTTTTTATGTTGATTTAATAAAAAATAAAAAATAAAAAATAAAAAAACACGATACCGATATTAAAAAAAAACGATACCGATAATTTCCGATATTACATTTTAGCGCATTTATCGGACAGCTCTAGTTGTAACGATACCAATATTTTGGTACCGGTACTGAAATTATGTCGATACTTTTCGGTACTTTTCAAAATAAAGGGCACCACAAAAAAATGTCATTATTGGCTTTATTTTAACAAAAAATCTTAGGGTACATTAAACATATGTTTATTATTGCAGGTAAGTCCTTAAATAAAATAGTGAACATTAGATTTTTAGATTTAGATTTAGATTTATTGGTCCCCTTGGGTACATTTAAACAATATGTATATATTACACATCACACAAAAAATAAAAAAATAAAAATAACAAAAAGACATCATACATGACCAACACACATTTACAGGCTTGTCGGACGGGTCGGCCGGGCCTGCTGTTAAGGGCGGCTATAGCTGCAGGAATTAGGCTTTTCCTGAGGCGAGCCCTCCGGAATTTGATAGTTCTGTACCTGCGCCCTGATGGTAGTGGGATGATGTATTGGTGTAGTGGGTGAGTGATATCCTGGACTATTGTTTTTGCCAGTCGGGTGATGGACCTGTGGTTTAAGTCTGAAATGTTGGGTGTGGGAACATACTGGACAACTTGTCTTTTAGTAGTAAGTAAACAAACAAAGACTCGTAGTTAGTCTGCTGACGTATGCAGTAACATATTGTGTCATTTATCTACCTATTATTTTGTCAACAGGGACAAACTGTAAAAATGGATTAATAATCTACTTGTTCATTTACTCTTAATATCCGCTTACTTTCTCTTTTAACATGTTCTATCTACACTTCTGTTAAAATGTAATAATCACTTATTCTTCTCTTGTTTGATACTTTACATTAGTTTCGGATGATACCACAAATTTGGGTATCAATCCGATACCAAGTAGTTACAGGATCATACATTGGTCATATTCAAAGTCCTCATGTGTCCAGGACATATTTACTGAGTTTATAAACATAATATATATTTGAAAAAAAATGAAAGAAGATGTTGTGATGCCAAAAAATATCGACGTAATCATAGTAGTATCGACTAGATACGTGCCTGTACTTGATATCATTACAGTGGATGTCAGGTGTAGATCCACCAATGGCGTTTGTTTACATTTTGATGCCGTTGAGCTACGGTGTGTAGTGAAGCATGTTGGGATGATACATGTAATAAACTTACTTTATTTGTTGCCATGGAGACCAGGATTAGTGATTTAGAAGTAGCTAAAACACTCCCGACGGCGGATGGACGTTAGCTAGCCATGTCTTAAAGCACCTCTTCCTGAGGGTGTTTCAGTGTTATAACTTCATCTTTATCTTTAGTTTTTAGACCAAAATGCGTCCGTTCTCCCTTTTCTGTCTACACACTGTGTCTGCTTGTAAGTACTCTGTGTGTGTGCGCTGCCGAACATGCTCCTCTGCTCGTAAAACCAGCAATGTCACGACGTGACTTCGACGCGGTCGCGGGACCGGTACATTTCGGAGGCGATATAGTACCGAAAATGATTCATTAGTATCGCGGTACTACACTAATACCAGTATACCGTACAACCCTAATTGGAAGCTTCGCAAACTGGCAGAGAAGTATTGGTCATGGGCATTAAGCATGACACATCTATTAATTACACAACATTAACAAGATCCACTCCACATCCGTTGCACCTGACTGGGGCATACTTGCCAATCTTGAGACCTCCGAATTCGGGAGATGGGTGTGGGGTGTATATCGTAGGGTCCCGGAAGAGTTAGTGCTCCATGCAAGGGGTTCTGGGTATTTGTTCAGTTTTGTTTGTGTTGTGTTACGGTGCGGATGTTCTCCCGATGTGTTTGTCATTCTTGTCTGGTGTGGGTTCACAGTGTGGCGCAAATTTGTAACAGTGTTAAAGTTGTTTATACGGCCACCCTGAGTGTAACCTGCATGGCTGTTGACCAAGTATGCATTGTATTCACTGATGTGTGTGAAAAGCCGCATGTATTATGTGATTGGGCCGTCACACTGTTTGTACGGAGGAAAAGCGCACGTGACGACAGGTTGTAAAGGACGCTAAAGGTAGTGCCTTTAAGGCACGTCCCCAATATTGTTGTCCGGGTGAAAATCGGGAGAAATTCGGGAGAATGGTTGCCCCGGGAGATTTTCGGGAGGGTCACTGAAGTTCGAGAGTCTCCCGGGAAAATCGGGAGGGTTGGCAAGTAGGGATGTCCGATAATGGCTTTTTGCCGATATCCGATATTCCGATATTGTCCAACTCTTTAATTACCGATACCGATATCAACCGATACCGATATCAACCGATATATGCAGTCGTGGAATTAACACATTATTATGCCTAATTTGGACAACCAGGTATGGTGAAGATAAGGTACTTTAAAAAAAAATTTATAAAATAAAATAAGATAAATAAATTAAAAACATTTTCTTGAACAAAAAAGAAAGTAAAACAATATAAAAACAGTTACATTGAAACTAGTAATTAATGAAAATGAGTCAAATTAACTGTTAAAGGTTAGTACTATTAGTGGACCAGCAGCACGCACAATCATGTGTGCTTACGGACTGTATCCCTTGCAGACTGTATTGATATATATTGATATATAATGTAGGAACCAGAATATTAATAACAGAAAGAAACAACCCTTTTGTGTGAAAGAAACAACCCTTTTGTGTGAATGAGTGGGAGGTTTTTTGGGTTGGTGCACTAATTGTAAGTGTATCTTGTGTTTTTTATGTTGATTTAATAAAAAAAACAAAAAAAAACAAAAAACGATACCGATATTAAAAAAAAACGATACCGATAATTTCCGATATTACATTTTAACGCATTTATCGAATATCTCTAGTTGTAACGATACCAATATTTTGGTACCGGTACTGAAATTATGTCGATACTTTTCGGTACTTTTCTAAATAAAGGGCACCACAAAAAAATGTCATTATTGGCTTTATTTTAACAAAAAATCTTAGGGTACATTAAACATATGATTCTTATTGCAGTTAAGTCCTTAAATAAAAGAGTGAACATACTAGACAACTTGTCTTTTAGTAGTAAGTAAACAAACAACGACTCTTAATTAGTCTGCTGACATATGCAGTAACATATTGTGTCATTTATCTACCTATTATTTTGTCAACAGGGACAAACTGTAAAAATGGATTATTAATCTATTTGTTCATTTACTCTTAATATCTGCTTACTTTCTCTTTTAACATGTTCTATCTACACTTCTGTTAAAATGTAATAATCAATTATTCTTATCTTCTTTGATACTTTACATTAGTTTCGGATGATACCACAAATTTGGGTATCAATCCGATACCAAGTAGTTACAGGATTGACATTGGTCATATTCAAACATTTTAAAAAAACGAAAGAAGATGTTTTGATGCCAAAAAATATCGATGTAATCATAGTAGTATCAACTAGATACGTGCCTGTACTTGGTATCATTACCGTGGATGTTAGGTGTAGATCTCCCCATGGCGTTTGTTTACATTTTGATGCCGGTGAGCTATGGTGTGTAGTGAAGCATGTTGGGATGATACTAAGGCTGCAGCTAACGATTATTTTTCTATCGATTAATCTATAGATTATTTTTTCGATTAATCGGTTAATCTATAGATTATTTTTTCGATTAATCTATAGATTATTTTTCCTTTTACCGATTATTTTTTTTATTTAAAATGAAGATGAAAAAATAAATGTAGGCCAGTTTTTTCAAAAGGCATGGCTTTTATTTACAAAAAAAAAAGTATGGCCACTCAGTCAACATTGACAACAACATGACAAAATATTCTGTAACAATGTAAACATTTAACAAAATTAAAAGTAGCTTATTTGCTTTTAATGTGCAAATATAAAAGTAAACATCCAGTGCAAATCTTAATGTTCTGCAATAGTATAAGCATTTCAAAAGTAAAAGTATTGCTTATTTTGCTTTAAAATGTGCAAAAATAAAGATAAACATCCAATTCAAAAAAGTGCAAAACGGAAATATTCTGTAACAACAGTGTAAACATTTCAACAAAAGTAAAAGTATTGCTTATTTGCTAAAATGTGCAAAAATAAAGATAAACATCCAATACAAAAAAGTGCAAAACGAAATATTCTGTAACAACAGTGTAAACATTTCAACAAAAGTAAAACTTTTGCTTATTTTGCTTAATAACACAACAATGATAGTATGATTAAAGTGAAAGTTAATTGTTCGTTTGTACATAGTATACGTAATTGTTAATGTTGTAAAAGGTATTTGCACAACTAATTAACGTTAGCGTTAAAGAGGAGCGCGTCTTTGTAAACACTGAACAGGCACGCCAAACGCTCCTCTCAGAGCGAAACGGTGCTTTAGTTTATGAATTTACAACGCAGATACAAATGACACATTCATGTTTTTGTGTAATGATGACAACGTATACTCACGCGGACGATTGACTAGTTGATGGTGATGGCAAGAACGCTGCCGTTGTGCTGCTATGATAGGCCATTTCCGCTCGACACAGTGTGCATACAACAACATTATTAGCAGAGGTGGGTAGAGTAGCCAGAAATTGTACTCAAGTAAGAGTACTGTTACTTTAGAGATTTATTACTCAAGTAAAAGTAAGGAGTAGTCACCCAAATATTTACTTGAGTAAAAGTAAAAAGTATGTTGTGAAAAAACTACTCAAGTACTGAGTAACATACACACACATATCATATATATATATATATATATATATATGTGTGTATATATATATATACACACACACACATATATATACATATATATATATATATATATATATATATATATATATATATATATATATATATATATATATATATATATATATATATATATATATATATATATATATACATACATTGATATATACAGTATATAATTTATATTTATTTATTTTGCCGTTTTTGTTTACATGTTAATGTCAAGACTTGGACTATGGCTTGGTTTGTTCTCCCGTGGTGCAAATGAACTGGACTGGTCAAGGCTTGAAGGTGGGTACATGATTTATTTTAAACTATCAAAAAAGGAATAAACAAAAGGCGCGCACAGTGGCGGAGAATAAAACTAGACTTTAAACACAAAACTTGCACATTGGCAGAAACTATGAACAATTAAACAAAACACTAACTGTGGCTTAACAAACAAAAACTTACTTGGCATGGAACCGGCATGAAAAAAAGAGTAGCAAGGGTCATCAGGGTGTGGAGAGTGTGCAGGAGCATAAATGTGGTGATGTCGTCAGAACGAACAACAGAAAATGAATGAACTTAAATACTATGGACATGATTAGTGAAAGCAGGTGCGTGACTCAAAACGTGAAACAGGTGCGTGACGTGACAGGTGAAAACTAATGGTTGCTATGGTGACAAGAGTGCACAATGAGTCCAAACGTGGAACAGGTGCGTGACGTGACAGGTGAAACTAATGGTTGCTATGGTGACAAAACAAAACAAAAGTGCACAAAAAGTCCAAAATTTAAACCGAACATTACTAAAACAAAACATGATCACACAGACATGACAGAATCCCCCCCTTACGGACAGATCCCAGATGTCCAAAAACAATATCAACAAGAGTCATGGGAGGGCGGGAGGGGGACATGGCGGTGGGTCGCCAGGCCACGTGTCCCCGTATCCAGCGGGGCAGAGTTAGGTGGCGGCGGCGAGTGGAACGCCGCTGCAGCAGGCGAGGCGGGCGCCCAGGGAATGGCCACATTCGTGGCCGACTGGGAGGTGGGCGCACTTGGCGTGGCGGGCGACCAGGTAGCGGCCATATCCGTGGCCGACGAGGAGGCAGGCGCGTCGTCATCGTGGCAGGCGTGGCTTGGCGTGGTGAGTCAGGCGGCGAAGCTCGGCGTGGCGCGTCAGGCGGCGAAGCTCGGCGTGGCGCGTCAGGCGGCGAAGCTCGGCGTGGGTCTTGGTATAGGTCTTGGTCTTGGCGTGGGTCTTGGTCTTGGCATGGCAGGTCTTGGTCTTGGCATGGCGGGTCTTGGTCTTGGCATGGCGGGTCTTGGTCTTGGCATGGCGGGTCTTGGTCTTGGTCTAGGTCTTGGCATGGCGGGTCTTGGTCTTGGCATGGCGGGTCTTGGTCTAGGTCTTGGCATGGCGGGTCTTGGTCTTGGCATGGCGGGTCTTGGTCTAGGTCTTGGCATGGCGGGTCTTGGTCTTGGCATGGCGGGTCTTGGTCTTGGTCTTGGCATGGCGGGTCTTGGTCTTGGTCTTGGCATGGCGGGTCTTGGCGTCGTGAAGCTGCGACTGGCGGCACTTGGCGTCGTGAAGCTGCGACTGGCGGCACTTGGCGTCGTGGAGCTGCGACTGGCGGCACTTGGCGTCGTGGAGCTGCGACTGGCGGCACTTGGCGTCGTGGAGCTGCGACTGGCGGCACTTGGCGTCGTGGAGCTGCGACTGGCGGCACTTGGCGTCGTGGAGCTGCGACTGGCGGCACTTGGCGTCGTGGAGCTGCGACTGGCGGCACTTGGCGTGGAGGGTCTTGGCGTGGAGGGTCTTGGTCTTGGGCTTGGCGTGGAGGGTCTTGGTCTTGGACTTGTTGAGCTGGTACCGGAGCTTGGCGTCGTGGAGCTGGTACCGGAGCTTGGCGTCGTGGAGCTGGTACCGGAGCTTGGCGTCATTGAGCTGGTACCGGAGCTTGGCATCGTGGAGCTGGTACCGGAGCTTGGCGTCGTGGAGCTGGTACCGGAGCTTGGCGTCGTGGAGCTGGTACCGGAGCTTGGCGTCGTGGAGCTACTGGTGCAGGTGGAGGTGGTCTAGCTGGGGGTTGCGGCTTGGCATGGCGAAGCTGAGTCACCCCACCTGTACAGTTCCCAGCCCTAGCCCCCCCCCTCAAGGAGCGGATACCAGACGCGCTCCCCGCGGTCTGGAACCGTTTTTAGGGGTGAGTGGAGGGAGGTCAGGAGGGGGGCAGAATCCTCCCCACTAAATTGTCCAAAAAATATTTCTTTTTCCCCCACCTGGTGTTGTGTGGGCGGAAAAAAATAAACATTTTGTGACGGGGGCGGGGCTTGAGTCTTGGGGGGCAAGGACTGTCCCAGTGAGCGGGTCTGTGAAAAAATGTTCTGAAAGTGTCTGATTCTGGCAAAAAAGTCCTTTGGTGGTGGCTGATAGACAAAGTTAACAGAATTTAAAAAAAATCTTGGTCTCTGACGTCATCACCAGTGGGTAGGGTGACGTCATGACAAGGCGGCGGCGTGATGTCATCTGCGGGAAAACTTTTTTGCTGACGACATCTGTCATGATTTGGACTTTGGCTTGGTTTGTTCTCCCGTGGTGCAAATGAACTGGACTGGTCAAGGCTTGAAGGTGGGTACATGATTTATTTTAAACTATCAAAAAAGGAATAAACAAAAGGCGCGCACAGTGGCGGAGAATAAAACTAGACTTTAAACACAAAACTTGCACATTGGCAGAAACTATGAACAATTAAACAAAACACTAACTGTGGCTTAACAAACAAAAACTTACTTGGCATGGAACCGGCATGAAAAAAAGAGTAGCAAGGGTCATCAGGGTGTGGAGAGTGTGCAGGAGCATAAATGTGGTGATGTCGTCAGAACGAACAACAGAAAATGAATGAACTTAAATACTATGGACATGATTAGTGAAAGCAGGTGCGTGACTCAAAACGTGAAACAGGTGCGTGACGTGACAGGTGAAAACTAATGGTTGCTATGGTGACAAGAGTGCACAATGAGTCCAAACGTGGAACAGGTGCGTGACGTGACAGGTGAAACTAATGGTTGCTATGGTGACAAAACAAAACAAAAGTGCACAAAAAGTCCAAAATTTAAACCGAACATTACTAAAACAAAACATGATCACACAGACATGACAGCTAAAGGTGTTTTAATAATGATACATGGATGTTTAACATATAGATTCCTTTCTTTCATGAAGACAAGAATATAAGTTGGTGTATTACCTGATTCTGATGACTTGCATTGATTGTAATCAGGAAGCAGTGCTGGTAACGTCCACGTTTTCAAATGGAGGAGAAAAAAAGTTCCTCCTTTCTGTCTAATACCACATTAAAGTGGTTGTTATTTGGCATCTTATTTGTCCACCTTCCATATTCGTTTTTATACCCTTTACAAGAAATACATTGGCGGCAAACTCCGTAGCTTGCTAGCTTGTTTGCGCTGGCTTTCGGAGACTCTTATTTTGAAAGCGCAGGCGCGATGGAGCGGGACTTTTATTGTGAAGACAGGAACTGTGCAGTCAGTCTTTACGGTTGAAATAAAAAAAGGGTCTTTTTTCCTTCACACTTTTGATTGATTGATTGGAACTTTTATTAGTAGATTGCACAGTACAGTACATATTCCGTACAATTGACCACTAAATGGTAACACCCGAAGTTAGCTCGGAGCCAGTCAGGTCATGTGACCCCTGGCTCTGTTTGATTGGTCCAACGTCACCAGTGACTGCATCTGATTGGTGAAACGAAGTGAAACGTCACCAGTAAGGCAGGCACTTTGAAGGTCTGTCTGACAGACCAAAACAAACAAAGCGTGCATTAACAGATCGATAAAAATTAGTAGCGAGTAGCGAGCTGAATGTAGATAAAAGTAGCGGAGTAAAAGTAGCGGAGTAAAAGTAGCGTTTCTTCTTAGGCCGTTTATTGAAATACTCCCACACTTTTGACGACTTTTGGCGTGCTTTTTTCCCCTCGCTCGCACCGCTCGCATCGTCTGCTTTGCGCTCTGCCATGACGGTAGTGTGACGTAAATATGCGACGCGTCGACGAACAAAAACGTCCTCGACGTATTTACGTAACCGATGACGTCGACTATGTCGACGCGTCGTTTCAGCCCTAGATGATACATGTAAGAAACTTGCTTTATTCGTCGCCATGGAGACCAGGATTAGTGATTTAGAAGTAGCTAAAACATTGCCAACGGCGGATGGACATTAGCCGCTACCTAGCTAGCCATGTCTTAAAGCACCACTTCCTGAGGGTGTTTCAGTGTTATAACTTCACCTTTATCTTTAGTTTTAAAGCCAAAATGTGTCCGTTCACCCTTTTCTGTCCACACACTGTGTCTGCTTGTAAGTACTCTGTGTGTGTGCGCTGCCGAACATGCTCCTCTGCTCGTCAATGTCACGACATGACGACGACGCGGGCGAGATGCGTAACCGGAACGTTTCAGAGCCATTACCTCCCTGCTTGGCACTCAGCATCAAGGCTTGGAATTGGGGGTTAAATCACCAAAAATGACTCCCGGGCGCGGCCACCGCTGCTGCTCACTGCTCCCCTCACCTCCCAGGGTGTAAACAAGGGTGATGGGTTAAATGCAGAGATTAATTTCGCCACACCTAGTGTGTGTGTGACAATCGTTGGTACTTTAATTTAATTTCAACTTTAACTTTAATTTGTCACCAGTCGTTTTTAACAAAGAAAATGTCGGAAAGTCTGCGGTTCAAGTCAGAATTAATATTGGAAAAAGGTCCCGATTCGCTCATTTCGCTGTCAATCAAAAAGGGAATCAGCCTTAGACAGATCATCCAATCATCATGCAGAAGTTGAGCTTCCGGGCCAGCCCACTGTCCCATAAACCCCCAGAGACCTCCCAGAGACGCTGAACATCTGATTGGCGGGACAGAGCCCAGCATTTATCCAATGACTCGTCTCGTTTGGCTTCCCCATTGAACTCTGTGGACGGCCAGCGTCTACGAAGTTTAAAGCAGCGTGAAGTTGCGGGAATGAGAGAGAGGAAAGCTGCGTCGTTACCAAAGTTAAAGTCAAAGTTAAAGTACCAATGATTGTCACACTCACACTAGGTGTGGTGAAATTATTCTCTGCATTTGACCCATCACCCTTGATCACCCCCTGGGAGGTGAGGGGAGTGGTGAGCAGCAGCGGTGGCCGCGCCCGGGAATCATTTTTGGTGATTTAACCCCCAATTCCAATCCTTGATGCTGAGTGCCAAGCAGGGAGGCAATGGGTCCCATTTTTTATAGTCTTTGGTATGACTCGGCCGGGATTGGAACTCACAACCTACCGATCTCAGGGCGGACACTCTAACCACTAGGCCACTGAGTACCAGTCGTTACCTGCCAATCCTCCCGATTTTCCCGGGAGAGTCCCGAATTTCAGTGCCCCTCCTGAAAATCTCCCGGGGCCACCGTTCTCACGAATTTCTCCCGATTTCCACCCGGACAACAATATTGCTACACCATCCTTCACTGGGCGCCGTTTCCGGCCGGACAATAATAACGGTTACGCCTCGAAGTCAAGCGCGGCGATCAGAACAGAAGAAGAAGACGAAGCAGAATAAGAGACATAGCGACGACGAGTAAGGAGAAGAAGTACGCTTGCAAGTTCCAACACTGCAAAAACTGAAATCTAAGCAAGATTAAATATCTCAAATAAGGGTGATATTTGCTTATTTTCTGTCTGATAAGATAATTTTTCTCACTAAGCAGATTTTATGTTAGAGTGTTTTACTTGTTTTAAGTGTTTTGGTCCTAAATGATCTCAGTAAGATATTACAGCTTGTTGCTGAGATTTGATGACCTATATTGAGTAAAACATGCTTGAAACTAGAATATCAACTGATACAAAGTATAAAACTACTTTTTTAAAGTAATAATTTCTTATTTCAAGCATGAAAAAAAAAAATCATGACTTTGACACAACTGTGTCTCATAATTAAAACGGATGACAGCCAAATGGACTTTGCTGTTTTATTTTCAATGAAACAATAGAAAATACGTACTCATAAAGTAGTGACATTTCTAACTATTTTGAACATAAATATATTCATGCACATTCAGGTAAATTCCTCAAAATTACAATTAAAAAACATTTGCCCGGGGGCCGGGCTGTATATATGCGCGCTAATTGACTGAAAGACCACGCACTTGGCGCGATGATGTCATGTTGTCGATGGAAAAACAAATTTTTTAAACCATACGATTTGCATGAGCGGCTAGGAGACCCCGAGAGTAACAAGCGGTTGCCTTGTTGCCTTTCCATTAAGAACAATAAACTAGGTTTTAGTATAAGTTTGCTGGTTTCAAGAAATGTAATGCCGAGCGCATATCATTATGTCAAGATAATGGCACTTGCATTTACTTAATTATATAATATTTTTCAACATATTGAGCAAAAAGGTCTCTTTTTTTTTTTTTACCGAGAAAAGTGCACTTGTTATTAGTGAGAATATTTTAATTGTTTTGGAAAGTCTTGACAAGCCAAATTTTCTTGTTCTATTGGCAGATAATTTTGCTTAGTTCAAATAAAATACACCTAATTTTTATATATTTTTTTCTTGTTTTTGAACACTGACTTTTTGCAGTGAAAATGATTGGATAAAATAATTTCAGTTCATCCAGGACAGTTCGAAGGGGAAGGGGTATGCTGCCTGTGTATATATGTATATATATATATATATATATATATATATATATATATATATATATATATACACATATATATACATATATAAACAGGCAGCATACCCCTTCCCCTATATATATATATATATGTGTGTGCATAGTCAAGGTTTCTCATTGTCATCCCATTGGGTTGAGTTTTTTTCTTGCCCTGATGTGGGATCTGAGCCGAGGATGTCGTGGTGGCTTGTGCAGCCTTTTGAGACACTCGTGATTTTGGGCTATATAAGTAAAATTTGATTGATTGATTGATTGATTGATTGATAATCAATAATATGTACACACAACACTATATATTTAATCACTTATCTTTTGACATTTTAGGGCAGGGGTGTCCAAAATGTGGCCCGGGGGACCATTTGCGGCCCCCAGCTCGTTTTTAATTCGCCCACAACACAGACTAAATACAATTTGCGCTTAGGAAAAATGGAACCAGACCCAATTCCCCCAAAATGGGACCTGAAAACCAAAATTGCTGTTGACCTGTGCGTCTTTTACATGGTGTTTGATGAACATTTGGGCACATTTCCTGCAAGACATGGTAAGATTTTGTGTTTGTGAAAGCTAAATATTAATAATAATAAGTATTGGTAAAGACTAATTATAAGATGAATAATTTATTAAACTACATTGTACTAGTTTTTTGTTACGTCTCGTTTTATGTATGCACTCCGGGATGCAGAGACGGCAGGCAAGTGCAGAAAAGAATGGTAATGGTAATATTTTGAGTGTGCTCAGCCTTATAATGTAATAATCATACTAATACTAACTTCAAAACCGCACTAAAATAACACCTCCAGGCAGCTAACCCCCTCCCCCACCACATCCCAGATCCCGGATTATTAATAATCTAATGTATATACTTGTCCTTATGCTTTCTGAGCTCACTATGTTCACCTCCACTGTTACAATGTCCATTTCTCAGATGATAAAATTGTTGATGACTGAAATAAGCTGATAGCAACCCAACCTAACCCCCCCCCACACCCGTATTGTAAATAATTCAATGTATATACTCTGATGATTAAATTGTGTGATGACTGTATTATGCTTATAGTATTTATTTGTACCATGAATTGATTAACGTGGACCCAGACTTAAACAAGTTGAAAAACGTATTGGGGTGTTACCATTTAGTGGTCAATTGTACGAAATATGTACTGTACTGTGCAATCTATTAATAAAAGTTTCATTTAATCAATCAATCAAAGAATAGTAATAAGAATAATTGATTCAACTACATGGTATTAGTTTTTGTTACGTTAGGCACTCCGGGATGCAGAGACGGCCGGCAAGTGCAGAAAATTAGTCTTCTTTACCAGAGAAAGGTAGGTGCACAAATGGAAAAGAGACGTATGAAGTGCAAAGGTACAACGTTGAAGTACAAAGCAAAATAATCCAGTCCCCAAAATTAGCCTGATTGGCTCAGCTGGCAAATGGAGGAAAAAAGGACGTGGAACATCCATCCATCCATCCATGTTCTACCGCTTATTCCCTTCGGAGTCACGGGGGGCGCTGGAGCCTATCTCAGCTACAATCGGGCGGAAGGCGGGGTACACCCTGGACAAGTCGCCACCTCATCGCAGGGCCGGACGTGGAACAAAGTTAAGTTAAGTTAAAGTACCAATGATTGTCACACACACACTAGGTGTGATGAAATGTGTCCTCTGCATTTGACCCATCCCCTTGATCCCCCCCTGGGAGGTGAGGGGAGCAATGGGCAGCAGCGGTGGCCGCGCCCGGGAATCATTTTTGGTGATTCAACCCCCAATTCCAACCCTTGATGCTGAGTGCCAAGCAGGGAGGTAATGGGTCCCATTTTTATAGTCTTTGGTATGACTCGGCCGGGGTTTGAACTCACAACCTACCATCTCAGGGTGGACACTCTAACCACTAGGCCACTGAGTAGTAAAAAACAAGAGCGCTGGACAGGAAATCATGCAAAATAAAATAAAAATAATAATAATAACTGGCATGTAAGAGGTTTTCGGGTCTTGAATGTACAAACCCCGTTTCCATATGAGTTGGGAAATTGTTAGATGTAAATATAAACGGAATACAATGATTTGCAAATCCTTTTCAACCCATATTCAGTTGAATATGCTACAAAGACAACATATTTGATGTTCAAACTGATAAACATTTTTTTTTTGCAAATAATCATTAAATTTAGAATTTGATGCCAGCAACACGTGACAAAGAAGTTGGGAAAGGTGGCAATAAATACTGATAAAGTTGAGGAATGCTCATCAAACACTTATTTGGAACATCCCACAGGTGAACAGGCAAATTGGGAACAGGTGGGTGCCATGATTGGGTATAAAAGTAGATTCCATGAAATGCTCAGTCATTCACAAACAAGGATGGGGCGAGGGTCACCACTTTGTCAACAAATGCGTGAGCACATTGTTGAACAGTTTAAGAAAAACTTTTCTCAACCAGCTATTGCAAGGAATTTAGGGATTTCACCATCTACGGTCCGTAATATCATCAAATGGTTCAGAGAATCTGGAGAAATCCCTGCATGTAAGCAGCTAAGCCCGTGACCTTCGATCCCTCAGGCTGTACTGCAACAACAAAAAGGATATCACCACATGGGCTCAGGAACACTTCAGAAACCCACTGTCAGTAACTACAGTTGGTCGCTACATCTGTAATTGCAATTTAAAACTCTCCTATGCAAGGCAAAAACCGCTTATCAACAACACCCAGAAACGCCGTCGGCTTCGCTGGGCCTGAGCTCATCTAAGGAAAAGAACCATCCGGATTGTTATAGGCGCAAAGTTGAAAACCCAGCATCTGTGATGGTATGGAGGTGTATTAGTGCCCAAGACATGGGTAACTTACACGTCTGTGAAGGCGCCATTAATGCTGAAAGGTACATACAGGTTTTGGAGCAACATATGTTGCCATCCAAGCAACGTTACCATGGACGCCCCTGCTTATTTCAGCAAGACAATGCCAAGCCACGTGTTACATCAACGTGGCTTCATAGTAAACGAGTGCGGGTACTAAACTGGCCTGCCTGTAGTCCAGACCTGTCTCCCATTTAAAATGTGTGGTGCATTATGAAGCCTAAAATACCACAACGGAGACCCCCGGACTGTTGAACAACTTAAGCTGTACATCAAGCAAGAATGGGAAAGAATTCCACCTGAGAAGCTTAAAAAATGTGTCTCCTCAGTTCCCAAACGTTTACTGAGTGTTGTTAAAAGGAAAGGCCATGTAACACAGTGGTGAACATGCCCTTTCCCAACTACTTTGGCACGTGTTGCAGCCATGAAATTATAAGTTAATTATTATTTGCAAACAAAAAAATAAAGTTTATGAGTTTGAACATCAAATATCTTGTCTTTGTAGTGCATTCAATTGAATATGGGTTGAAAAGGATTTGCAAATCATTGTATTCCGTTTATATTTACATCTAACACAATTTCCCAACTCATATGGAAACGGGGTTTGTACAAAAAAAGTACAAAGTGGCCCCTGGAGCCTTCAACTTTTTTTTATGCGGCCCGGTCTTACAGCAATCGCCTCTGCTGTAATGCCCTACCAGCAATAGACCCCTTCTCAGATCAGTTGATTTGCCGCTTTTCTGCCATACATCACGCACTTAGCAGAATGATTCTGTCCGAGTGACAAGCCTGCCTGCACTCAGCCTGATGGAGCAAATGAGTTAAGGGCGTCCTACCTGGGCAATGAGGAGGTGGCAGGAGGACATTTCTCGGCCCGTCTCCTCCATCTTGCGGTGACACTCAGCCTGAAGGTTCTCCAGCTGGCGGCAGCGCTTCACCATGGACTTCACCTCCGACTTAAGCTTACTGATGTAGAGCCTGGCGACCGTGAACTCCTCCTCGATGACGCCCGAGAACTCAATAGACTGGAAAGAGAGCCGAGGGAGAAGAAACCATAAGTTAACGTTCTCGAAATGGCATCTGTGAGTGTAGGGAAAGATGTCGGATATTTTGAAAATGTATTATTCGTGCTGGGGTTTTGTAACAACGACGAGATGTTTTGTTCATTGCGGCATGAAAGCCATGCTTGCCAACCTTGAGACCTCCGATTTCGGGAGGTGGGGGAGGGGGAGGGGGGCGTGGTCGGGGTGGGACGGGGGCGTGGTTGTGGGCGCGGCTAAACGGGGAGGAGTATATTTACAGCTAGAATTCACCAAGTCAAGTATTTCATATATATATATAGATAATATATATATATAGATAGATAATATATATATATATATATATATATATATATATATATATATATATATATATATATATATATATATATATATATATACATGTGACGGTCCACAACTGTATGTGGCAAAATGCAGCTCCACACTGCTGTCGCTTCAACATATCACTGGCACCAGGTGGATTATGAATTTCTTTTATTACAGTGTCCTGCAAAACAGTGCAAACTGTGAGACTGTGAGTCCACTTGGGTCACGGGATTCTCAGTTAGAAGGCTTCACAGTTCTGATGTTTGACATAATAAAACCACAGTTTCATTTTACAAACATGTTACATTTGAGTGTGATCGTATAGTGTTTAAACCAAATCTTCATACTAATTATCATATTCATTCTCTCAGTTGGTTTCACCCGTACTGATATTGGTATACTTAAATTTACAATAATCCTTTTTTTTATATGCAAAATACACAGTAAATTGACAGTCACTACATTTTACAGGATGTCCCTGAACGCACCTCGCATCCAAAATGGCTGCTTCAAACCATGCGGTTGATAAACCAGGCTGCGGCCTAGCCAAGCTACCATTAGCATCATAATAATAGGTGAGGACAGCTATATGAACAACCAAACAATCACAGTGGCATGAAATATAATGTTACCTGCAAAACAGTGCAAACTGTGAGACTGTGAGTCCACTTGGGTCACGGGATTCTCTAAATAACACATCAACAATCACCAATTAGTTTACACAGTAAAAGTGTGTTATTGTCTTCAAAATATCACTCTCAGATACAGTTTTGGTCAATACCAATTAGCGAACCTTTTTATGTGTACGTTACAAAGTACTAATCAAAATATAAACAGTCAATATTCACTAATTAGTAATCAATCCCGGACAATGCAAAAACGTGTCTCACCAGTTAGAAGGCTTCACAGTTCTGAGCACTTCCCGCAGGTAACCATACATACCACTTCTCGCCAGCAACAGGTGCTGTTGCAACACTTCATTCATAATTTAATCAAGCATAATGAACGTCTGTTTCTACACCGTTACATACACCCCCCTTAAATTATGCTGAAGTGAAGCAAAACATGAACAGTATCAACGACAAAAAGTAGAAACAGTATGAGAATCTCGGGCAATGATGTACAACGGAAAAGTCAATGTCAGAAATTCTTCCTCAAGAAGTGTGTAGGCACAGGAGGGTACCAAAACCTGTACCTATCACAGACCAGTAGAAATGTCATATACATTTCACATACACATACATATCTACGCCCAGCAGTTGCGCTACTAGCGTCCAGCATAGCAAATCAATTTTTCATTAATCAATTGTCCTAATACAAGTCAACAATATCACAGTTTGTCCCGAAATCAAATCAAAGAATTACACCCATACTACTGGTGGTACAACAACCCTCTGGAATGACATCTCCCAAATAAGTCTATTGGGTGGCCTAATATTTCTACCACACCTTGTGGAGACTAAGGGTCCCTGAGTGTCTAGCGGGTGTGTGCAGACTACTTCTTCTAACTCAACTTGTAGTGGGGACGAGTTGTCTAGGACAACAGGAATATCTGTCAAATGTGGTGTGTGAACTACAGGGTCAAATGAAAGTTCAGTGCATGCGTGACTCATGTGGCTGCTTTCAGATCCGTCAGGGAGCTTGATCGGCAATTCCACAGACTGGCCTTCCATAATGCCATCCATCTGACAGCCTCCATCGAGATGATCATCCTCAATCTCATCATCAGTTCCTGCATCTGCCTGAACCGGTGACTGCATGAGCCATTCCTTAGTCCGTGCTTGAACATCATCCTGATCACACAAAACACTTGTCTGGTTATCGCCACAATCTGTATCTGACTGTGACTCATCAGAAATTGCCTGGGCTTCATCACACCCGGGGAATGTCAGGAAATCAACTGGGAGCAGCAAGTTCCGGTGTACTACCTTTTCTTTCCCTGAAGCATCACGAATCCTGTACACATTGATCCTTGATCTCACAGACACAACGT
This sequence comes from Nerophis lumbriciformis, assembly GCF_033978685.3. NCBI lineage: Eukaryota > Metazoa > Chordata > Actinopteri > Syngnathiformes > Syngnathidae > Nerophis > Nerophis lumbriciformis. The sequence continues at coordinate 41,947,557 of NC_084550.2, read as the reverse complement.
CAAAAGGGGTTGAGTCCCATCGGTCTGCAACTTTCCTCTTCCCTTTTTCACCTCGATTGGCAAGCAGCACTCTGTCACCCACAACTAACTGTGACCCTTTAACCTTGCGGTTGTATATCTTAGCATGACGATCCTGCTCATCAACTGCATGCTGTTTAGCAATCCGTGTGGCCTCGATGAAATCCCTTTTTAGATGGCACACAAACTCACTGTGGCTGACAACGGTGGAGTTCTCCAAGACATGATGGAACATAACGTCGACAGGCAAGCGTGGGACACGACTAAACATCAGGTAAAATGGGGCAAAGCCCGTGGTCTCATGCACTGTACAGTTATAGCAAAACGTCAGAGTCTGGAGCATTTGCGGCCATCTGGACTTGGATTTTGGGGAAAGGGTCCTAATCATACCTCCAAGAGTTCTGTTGAATCTTTCAGTGATACCATTGCCCATTGGATGATATGGAGTCGTGTGGGACTTTTGCACTCCCGCCATCTCAAGAAGATCCTTGATAAGCCTACTCTCAAAGTTAGCTCCCTGGTCCGAATGAATCCTTTTAGGGAATCCATAGATGCAGAAAAACCTGTCCCACAGGCATCGGGCAACTTGCTTTGCTGATTGGTTTCTGCAGGGGAATGCAAGAGCCAACTTTGAGAAATGGTCTGTCACAACAAGGACATCAGTGCATTTATTTACACCTGATTCCGCTGTCCAAAAATCAATACACACTAATTCCATGGGAGCCGAAGTGCGGACGTTCTCAAGAGGTGCACGGGCTTCTGGTTCAGGTGTCTTACCCAAAATGCACCTCTGGCAGTTCACAACATGTCTCAAGGTATCTTTTTCCATTCCTATCCAGAAAAATCTTTCGCTGGCCAAAGAGAATGTCCTAGAGCGGCCCTGATGACCAGCTGCGTCATGAACGCCATGTAAGACCTGTTTCTTCAGCGAGTCTGGAACGACAAACTGAAAGATTTTCCTGTTCATGAAGCGGTCCTTCTTCACTCGATAGAGAATTCCACCACGAACGTTGAACTTATCCCAGTGTCTCAACAATCTGAGCACACAGCTCGACTCAGTCGTTCTTTCATGTCTTGACGGTCTTTTGTGTCGGTTCACATAGAAGAGAACTCTGCTAACGGTGGGGTCTTGCTGCTGAAGATTTTGTAGTTGACTGTGAGGGACAACAACAGATGAATCTTCTTTGGGCAGCTGTAGTGATGTTGGACTCGTTCCTGGCAGCAAAGAGACACCGCCAGTCCGGTGTGCGTACAACACTGCGGACACTTCTCCAGCAGCAATTGCACCTCCAGGTGACTGAGAAGAAACTTGTCCTTCGGTCGATTGGCCTCCTGCAGATCGAACAGCTTGACAGTTGGTGGTCAAACGGAAAGCATGTTGTACAGTATCATTCACAACTCCATTAACTTGATCCAACAAAGACAGATATGGCTCCTTTACCAAACGATGACTGACACAGGACTGCACAAAGGGCTCACGACTCAAGGCATCAGCCACTGTATTTTTGGGCCCTGGCACATATTTCAGGTCAAAATCATAAGCTGCCAGTTTTGAAATCCATCTTTGTTCACAGGCATCCAACCTGGGCTTCGTCAAGACATAGGTCAGGGGATTGTTATCAGACCATGCAGTAAAGTGCCTCCCTTTCAGCCAGTGGGAGAACTTTTCACATATGGCCCATTTTAAAGCGAAAAATTCCAGCCTGTGAGCTGGATAGTTCAGCTGGGCTCTTGACAGCGTTTTACTAGCAAATGCGACTGGCTTTGCAACTTCTTCCCCAGCACTGAGCTGGGACAGAACAGCTCCGATGCCATCAAACGAAGCATCTACAGCAAGAATAAAAGGCTTTCCGAAGTCAGGATGAGCCAGTGTTACCCTTTGGGACAGGTCACATTTCAGAGTTTCAAAGGCTTTCTGACACTCGGTTGTCCAGTCCTCTGCTGACAGCTTGACACAACTCGCAGCTTCAATTTAGACTTCATTCCTCGCCTGGCCTTACCAATTGCCTTCTGACCCGAGATGAGCTTAAATAGGGGTCTAGCCTTAATGGAGCAATCCTCGATAAAATGTTGATAATACAACACCATCCCCAAGAAAGATCGAATCTTCCTTTGAGAGGGAGTGACACCATCACTATCCATCAAATCAGATGCCTGCACTCTGCAAATAGCTTCAACCTTTCCAGGGTCTGTTTGGACTCCTGACTCAGATATAACATGGCCAAGAAATCTCACTGATCTCCTGAGAAAGTGGCACTTCTTTGGCGCTAACTTGAGGTTGTGGTCCTTCAAACGGGAGAAAACCATCTCCAACCGTTCAAGCGCTATCTGTTCTGTTGGACCAAAGACCATGAGATCGTCAAGGTAGCACAAGAGGCTAGTGAAATTCTCATCCCCGAAAATAGAGAGCATCATCCTCATAAATGTAGCGGGGCTGTTCGAGAGACCCTGTGGCATTCGGTTGTACTCATGAAGGCCAAAGGGGGAGGAAAAGGCGGTGTACTTCTTGTGTCCTTCAAATAGAGGTACATTGTAAAATCCTGACGTGAGGTCCATGGTGGAGAAAAAGACATTTCCTCCAAGTGCGGCAAGAGCATCAGCCGGATGAGGCAGTGGGTGTGCGTCTCTCATTGTCCTCGCATTGAGCCATCTGAAATCAGTGCAGATGTGCAAATTTCCGTCTTTCTTCCAAACAAGAACCAAGGGTGATGCATATTCACTTGTGGATTTCCGAATTATGCCCTTTTCTTCCATCTCACTGAGAGCGGTTCTTAGCTTCTCATAGTAATTTGGTGGCACCCTGCGATAAGGCAGGCGGAAAGGCATCTCATCCACCAGATGTATCTTGTGCACAAAGTCAGATGCTTCCCCACAGTCCATCTTGTCCCGCGAAAAGATTGTCTCATGTCTCTCGATGACCTGGAAAAGCCTGTCTCTCCAAAGGTCGGAGACAGCGCAAGCATCCAGATCCAGATCTTGCAGACCAAGCCTGTACAGTGCTGCCTTGATGTCTTCCTTAGACCTTTCTTCTGTAGCAGCAGACACAACTTGGGAGTGAACTTGGATGTGGTCAGGCTGAGACAAATCTTCAACAGCAACACAGGAAAACACATCTGCTAGCTTTGAGTTTTTCTTAAGCAACACAGGCTCACTGGTGGGGTTGATGACTTTCATGGGCAGGTATTGATCACCCCACATTGGTGAAATCACCCTCCCAACTAGAATCTTCCTTGATCTACACCGTGACTGGGTCGGTTCGATCATCACTGTGCTGCCAACTGACAAAGGTGCTGAGGCAGGAAGCTTACCCCAAACAAGGTGTTCCCTCATCGGCTGGAGCATGACACATTGCTGAAGCTTCAGCGTGCCAACCTTGTCAGGCACAGTTTCACCCCTCCATTTCTCTGTGTTAGAAAGGAGAGAGAAGAACCGGTGGCAATCTTTATCAATGACGCTGCTAGGCTCTGACATGAGTCGCCAGTAACTCTCAGTCCCTCTCATCAGTTGAAGAATCTTTTTTATGGCATTACTGCCCAGGATCATGTCGTCTGTCTGTCCAGGAACAACAAACATAGGTACAGCCAACTTGCATTCATACACCACTACTTCCACATCATAAACAGCTGAAGGGGTCACTTGATGGCCACCACATCCAATAATGACAACACCAATTGCTGAGTGTCGCTTCATGTTTGGAATGTGCTCCAACAACCGGGCTATAGCACGCTCACTTAATGTGCAACCTGTAGAGCCACTATCAATCATCGCTTTCAGGGGAATACCACCTGATGTGACAGTAGTGTAGAACAAGCTATCAGACTTCTGAATTCTGTGTGTGCCTTTGAAAACAACTGTTCTATCTGGGGGTATGTCGGAACTGAGTGACTCAAACATCGACTCTAAATCATTGGAAAAACTACTGGGAGGGTCATTAACAGGATCTACACCGACCTCCCTCTGGTGCAGATCAATCAGTTTTCCGACTGTGCAGCTGGCGTGAACCTCGCCTGGGCAGGACAATCGCGCCTGGTGTGGTCAGGTGAGTAGCACTGAAAACAGAGTCTATTCCTACGGCAGTGAACAAGTGCAGAGTGAGCCACGTCACCACAAACAGCACAAGGCGAGTTATCCAGACCCACAATTCTGGAGAACTGTGTCTTAGGTGGTCTGGCCGCAGGGTTACGGGCTTGAGCAGACCGCTCCAGCAAAATCTTTTCCAACATAACTATGACACGTTCTAAGGCATTCGGGTCTGTACCCTTAGCTGTGTTAGCCTCTTGAGTGTCAGAATGACCAACTGCAGTGTGAAGCATATCAACATGGTTCACATACACACGTTCATTGGCCTTCCTACTCATCACAGCAGCATCCTTTGAGCAAAACTCTGTATGATATTCATCCAGCACAGCCTGGACTTCCACAGCCGACCACTTGTCAATCGTCTTTGATCTGAATGTCATGGAAAGATCTCTGGAGGGGCAATTCTTTATAAACATCACCTAAGGGTGTACTAGTGTCAAACTTTAAATAGCTCATTTTGAAATATCAAAATAAAATAGCACAAAAATCACAATATGGATACCAAAAAAAACAGGTAAAACACTCAAATTGGACACAGTGCACACAGCTAACACCCCGTCCACCTGATAGCGTAATGAAAAAGCCGTCCAGCAAGATGGATCCGGTCCGATGTGATGAGGCAAATTCGACGGGTCACGGCACCAATGTGACGGTCCACAACTGTATGTGGCAAAATGCAGCTCCACACTGCTGTCGCTTCAACATATCACTGGCACCAGGTGGATTATGAATTTCTTTTATTACAGTGTCCTGCAAAACAGTGCAAACTGTGAGACTGTGAGTCCACTTGGGTCACGGGATTCTCAGTTAGAAGGCTTCACAGTTCTGATGTTTGACATAATAAAACCACAGTTTCATTTTACAAACATGTTACATTTGAGTGTGATCGTATAGTGTTTAAACCAAATCTTCATACTAATTATCATATTCATTTTCTCAGTTGGTTTCACCTGTACTGATATTGGTATACTTAAATTTACAATAATCCTTTTTTTAATATGCAAAATACACAGTAAATTGACAGTCACTACATTTTACAGGATGTCCCTGAACACACCTCGCATCCAAAATGGCTGCTTCAAACCATGCGGTTGATAAACCAGGCTGCGGCCTAGCCAAGCTACCATTAGCATCATAATAATAGGTGAGGACAGCTATATGAACAACCAAACAATCACAGTGGCATGAAATATAATGTTACCTGCAAAACAGTGCAAACTGTGAGACTGTGAGTCCACTTGGGTCACGGGATTCTCTAAATAACACATCAACAATCACCAATTAGTTTACACAGTAAAAGTGTGTTATTGTCTTCAAAATATCACTCTCAGATACAGTTTTGGTCAATACCAATTAGCGAACCTTTTTATGTGTACGTTACAAAGTACTAATCAAAATATAAACAGTCAATATTCACTAATTAGTAATCAATCCCGGACAATGCAAAAACGTGTCTCACCAGTTAGAAGGCTTCACAGTTCTGAGCACTTCTCGCAGGTAACCATACATACCACTTCTCGCCAGCAACAGGCGCTGTTGCAACACTTCATTCATAATTTAATCAAGCATAATGAACGTCTGTTTCTACACCGTTACATATATATATATAAGAAATACTTGACGTTCAGTGAATTCTAGCCATATATATATATATATATATATATATATATATATATATATATATATATATATATATATATATATATATATATATATATATATATATATATGTGTGAGTGTTATGTGTGTGTATATATAAATACTTGAATTTCAGTGTTCATTTATTTACACATATACACACACATAACACTCATCTACTCATTGTTGAGTTAAGGGTTGAATTGTCCATCCTTGTTCTATTCTCTGTCACTATTTTTCTAACCATGCTGAACACCCTCTCTGATGATGCATTGATGTGTGGCACGCACAAAAGTGCTTTCATCAAATGCACTAGATGGCAGTATTGTCCTGTTTAAGAGTGTCACAACATTGCTGTTTACGGCAGACGAACTGCTTTACGGTAGACGAAAAACGTGACTGCTGTTGTTGTGTGTTGTTGCCGCGCTGGGAGGACGTTAATGAAACTGCCTAACAATAAACCCACATAAGAAACCAAAAACTTGCCCTCCATCATTCTACAGTTATAACGTGATTGGGCAGGTATGCTGATTATATTGTGGGTTAATACTCAAATAAAATATTTGTTATTATGGACCTGAGTTCGCCTGAATTTCGGGAGATTTTCGGGAGAAAATTTGTCCCGGGAGGTTTTCGGGAGAGGCGCTGAATTTCGGGAGTCTCCCGGAAAATCCGGGAGGGTTGGCAAGTATGATGAAAGCAATGCGACACGCACCTGGGGGCCTCGTGCATTGAGAGTAATGTTGTGTCGTTCACGAACGATTCGTTCGAACGAACGAATCTTTTGAGTGAGCGTACTGAACCGAATCACTTCATGAACTGATTCGTTCCTTTCTCAGTTCAGTTGAGCTCCGCCGCGACCATGCCGGTATGAGTGGAACTGGCGCATTCTGTGACTCACTGAACCCTCGACGTCGGCGAACGACGCAGCCAGCTACTCATCATTGGGGCGGAGGGAGGGACTGAGCGAACGATTCGTTCACCGCGGATTAACGACATGAATCACTCAGTGAACGACAACGCTCTCGCTCTCTGCTCTGCTTGCCCCAATGCCGCGAGTGATTCTCCTCCCGTCGCGGGGATATATTTCATGCCCTTGGCATCCGTTCTCCATTCATTCTCCAAGCTAACGGCTAATGTTGACTCAAGCCACATGAAAACAAACACACACACGCGCCCCGTCCCCATTATCTCAACACATAAAGTTATGAGAGTAAAGGAGACAGAAAGAAAGTCAGTGCAGGGCAAGGCTGAGCAGCAGCGACGCGAGGGGGAGGGCGGGGGGTAAAGTGTAGGGCAGGCTGTTTTGAGAAGATTTAAAATAAAAATAATAACTAATGTATGTACACATACATAGGCTATTATTGACACAGTTATTGTAACAAAAATAATCGGCTCAGCTCATCCAAAGTCAGCCAGCTTGTATTTTTAAATGCAAATCTGGAGTAGGGGCAAGATCTTTGGACGAAAATACCTTGAAAGAGAACATAATGTGCAAGAACAATCTTTCCTTTGTTTGACACTTTTGGTGTGTGTGTGTGTTTAGTTTCTTGATTTTTATATTATTTCAGCTATTTATTTTCTTTTTTATTGCATATTTAAGTTGATATTTCCATTTTTATATTTTTAAATATAAGCTACAGAAATTTTAGTTTTAATGTTGGCATTTCTGGCACTTGGTTTAATATTTGTTTTGTTTTATTTAAGGTAGCCTATTTATTTTCTTTTTGTTTGCACATTTAAGTTGATATTTTCTTTGTTATATTTTTAAACGTAGGCTACAAAACATTTAGTTTTTATGTTGGCATTTCTGGCTCTTAATTTATTTGTTTTATTTTGAAAGTATTTATTTTCTTTTTGTTTGCATATTTAAGTTTACATTTTCTTTGCTACAGAACATTTAGTTTTTATGTTGGCATTTGTTAAGGGTTTCTTAATTTAATATTTGTTTTTGCACTAAACAAACGAGGCCTATTTATTTAACTGTTGATTGCAAGCATTTTAGGGGGGGGGATTCGGTGGACGAATTTTTTGAATGACTCAATTTAAGGAACTGATTCTAGTGATTCAGTACAGTCAAAAGAACTGCCTATCCCATCACTAATTGAGAGGTGTGTGTATTTTCATGAAGAGCATACTTTTACAGATACAGAAAATACCGTACACAAGAAAACATTCGGATGTTTTACTTACTCAACAGTCATACATGTCACACTAAGGGTGGCAGTATGAACAATGCCAACACTGTCATAATCATGTGCCATATAGTGAAACCACACTAGACAACAACGACAAACACATTTTGGAAGAATATTTGCACCGCAACACAACATAAACACTACAGAACAAATTCCCAGAATTCCCTGCAGCACCAACTCATCCGGGACGCTACAATATAAACACACACAGAGTACTTACAAGCAGACACAGTGTGTAGACAGAAAAGGGAGAACGGACGCATTTTGGCTTAAAAAGTAACGATAAAGATGAAGTTATAACACTGAAACACCTTCAGGAAGAGGTGCTTTAAGACATGGCTAGCGAGCTAGCGGATCACGTCCATCCGCCGTCGGCAGTGTTTTAGCTACTTTTAAATCACTAATCCTGGTCTCCATGGCGACGAATAAAGTATGTTTCTTACAAGTATCATCCCTGCAGGACGAGGAATAGCTGAACATGCTTCACTACACACCGTAGCTCACCGGCTTTAAAATGTAAACAAACGCCATTGGTGGATATACACCTAACATCCACTGTAATGATAACACATACAATAGCGTATCTAGTCGATACTACTATGATTTCCTCGATATTTTTTGGCATCACAAAATCTTCTTTTGTTTTTATAAAATGTATATTATGTTTATAAACTCAGGAAATATGTTCCTGGACACATGAGGACTTTGAATATGACCAATGTATGATCCTGTAACTACTTGGTATCGGATTGATACCCAAATGTGTGATATCATCCAAAACTAATGTCAAGTATCAAACAACAGAAGAATAAGTGATTAGTACATTTTAACAGAAGTGTAGATAGAAAATGTTAAAAGAGAAAGTAAGCAGATATTAAGAGTAAATGAACAAGTAGATTAATAAATCATTTTCTACCACTTGTCCTTAATAATGTTGACAAAATAATAGGTAGATAAATGACACAATATGTTACTGCATACGTCAGCAGACTAATTAGTAGCCTTTGTTTGTTTACTTACTACTAAAAGACAATGTGGAGAGGGGCGTGGTTCACACGTTCCCTGCGGGCGGGGTGTGTGCAGGGGCCGGCCATGAAGCGGCAGACAGGTGAGTGGATATCTCAGCTGGAACGAGTTATCTAATCACCTGTTCCTTTTATTAGCAGGGTCGGAGACCATGGGGGGGTGGTGTGGGCTGGAGACGACGAGAGCGACACCACGAGAGAGACGCTGAAAAGCGGAAAGAGACTTTGGGAGAAGGAAAATAAAATATTTGTAAACGCTGCATCGGATGGTTGTGACAGTTCCTGTGGTCCCAGACGAACCCGTACCTAAGCCTTGCTACAGTGGCGCCCAACAGGAAAGCGGACCAGGAAGAGGATGTCGGCGCCAACCCCTTTGGAGGCGCTGGGCCAAGTTCTGGCCGAGGTGTCAGCGGCGAGCAGACAGCAGACCCAAGTGCTGCGAGTGCTGATGAACAGAGCAGAAGCAGCGGGAGGGATGTCCTCCATGAAGCGCATGGTGGAGGGGGAGGACCCCCAGGCATTTCTGGACGTTTTCGAGGCCACGGCGACGTCGTGCAAGTGGCCGGAGGAGGAATGGGGCGCAAAGCTGCTGCCGCTCCTGGTGGGGGAGGCGCAGCGGGCGGCGCTGAGTCTCCCGGCGACCGCCCGCATGCAGTACGCCGATCTACGCCACGCCATCCTGGACCGGGTCGGCAGCAGCCCCGAAGACCACCGCCGAAAGTTCCGGGCCATGAAGTTGGGGGCAGAGGACCGGCCCTTCGTGTTGGCATACCGGATGAGGGACGCGGCAACCCGGTGGCTCCAGCCCAATGGGCTGGACCCAAAGATGTTGGAGTCCATCATCCTAGAACAATTTATTGATGCCCTCCCGGCCAGGACCTCAGCATGGGTGCGGTACCACAGCTCCCCAGATGTAAAAACAGCGGTGAAACTGGCGGAGGAGCACCTGGCGGTCCAGCGGGAGGCGACCCCAAAGACAGCCGAAAGGCCCACCCCAGCACCCCGCCGACGACTCGCCCCGCTATGGGGGGGGATGGAGGAGACGTCCCGGGAGCAGCGACCACGCACGGCCGAGCCACCCGGAGCCAACGAGCAGGTCCCCCACGCGGGCAGCCAACAAAAAATCGCACCCACACGCACCCACATATACACAGCAAGGGGGGGGACACGGGGCTATAATATCTCCTCTGTTGGTGCATTTCAGGGTACCGGCGCTGCGGAGAGGGGGCTTCCCTCGCAGATGGCGCCTCAAACACCAGGGCCGGTGTGCTGGAGGTGCGGACGGCCCGGTCACGTGCGCCGGGAGTGCTCCATGATGGAGGTGGGGCAGGTGATGCGGGTTGTCGGGCCTCCAGCACCCTCCCCCGATCTGGGGGAGACGTACTGCGTCCCGATAAGGGTACAAGGGAGTACATACCAGGCGATGGTGGATTCGGGCTGTAAACAGTCCATGATCCACCAAAATCTGGTTCGACCTGGGGTATTGAGGCATGCAACACGGGTGAAAATTAGGTGTATTCATGGGGATGTGCACGAGTACCCTATTGTGCCAGTGGAAATTTTACATAAAGATCAAAAGCATAAAGTCAAGGTTGCCGTAAGCGCGCAACTTACGCACCCCGTAATTCTAGGGACGAATTGGCCGGGATTTAACCAGTTGGTGACGCAATGTGTGGGGGTGCGTTCACGGACAGTAGGTGAGGGGAGTATCCGCGCAGTTCTCAGCGGCGACGCGGCTTCATCCGGTACTGCCGAGCGGGAACCGGGGGGGGCTTCGCGGGAGGCCCCCCCGGCCCCCCGGTGGCATCCTACTGAGGATTTTCCCCTCGAGCAGTCCCGTGATGAAACCTTGCGCGAGGCCTGGGACCAGGTGGATTATATTGACGGTCAGCTGGCGCGCCCGGGGAAAGCGCGGGTATTCCCCCATTTTTTCAATTATTCGGGATAGATTGTACCGAGTGGGCCGTGACACTCAAACCGGGGAGGAACACACCCAGTTGTTGGTGCCAAAACGCCACCGGGAAATGGTTTTCCAGGCGGCGCATTTTAATCCCATGTCTGGCCATTTAGGGTATGATAAAACACTTAATCGGGTCATGGTCCGATTCTATTGGCCAGGCCTCCGGGCAGACGTGCGCCGTTGGTGCGCTGCCTGCCCAGACTGCCAGCTGGTGAGCCCAGCGGCCACCCCAAAGGCGCCCTTGCGCCCATTACCACTCATGGAGGTCCCGTTCGAGAGAATTGGGATGGACCTCATCGGACCATTTCACCCGAGCACACGGGGATACCGCTTTGTGTTAGTCCTGGTGGATTACGCAACGCGCTATCCCGAAGCAATGCCCTTGCGCTCTATCTCTGCCAAGAGTGTTGCGCAAGCGCTGTTTCAGGTCATCTCCCGAGTTGGAATCCCGAAAGAGATTCTGACTGACCAAGGCACGTCCTTTATGTCGCGCACGATAAAGGAACTTTACGGGTTATTGGGAATTAAAGCGATCCGCACCAGCGTATATCATCCGCAAACAGATGGGCTGGTGGAGAGATTAAATAAAACGCTGAAAACCATGATCCGTAAATTTATGCACGAGGACAAACAGAATTGGGATAAATGGTTGGACCCCCTAATGTTTGCGATGCGCGAGGTACCCCAGGCCTCAGTTGGTTTTGCACCGTTTGAGTTATTATACGGCCGAAGGCCTCGCGGAGTGCTGGACGTTATTAAGGAAAGCTGGGAGGAGGGTCCGAGCTCCAGCAAAAATGAAATTCAGTACGTCATGGACATGCGAGCAAAACTCCACAAGGTGGGGCACTTGTCACGTGAGAATTTGCTCCGTGCCCAAGAGCGTCAGCGGCGCACGTATAACAGGGGGACCCAACTACGCAAATTCACACCGGGAGAAAAAGTACTTGTATTGCTTCCAACCTCAAACTCCAAATTACTTGCAAAGTGGCAGGGACCCTTTGAGGTCGCACGGCAAGTGGGTGATGTCGATTATGAGGTTCGGCGCTCGGACCGACGCGGAGACACTCAGATTTACCATCTGAACCTGCTGAAGGCGTGGAAGGAGGCGGAGCCTGTTTCCATGGTGACAGTAGTGAGGGAGGAGGAGGAGTTGGGGGTTGAGATCCCGCGCTCTGGCCCGGCCCCTCGGCTGACCTGTGATGACCAGCTCACATTGGCCCAGAGAGCGGAGGTTGCTAAGTTACAGCAGCGCTACTCTGATGTGTTCTCCTCGCGGCCCGGTCGCACGAATCTCATCCGACATCATATTGAGACCAGCCCGGGGGTTACGGTGCGGTCTCGGCCATATCGGCTTCCGGAACACAAGCGCAAAGTGGTTCGGGAGGAATTAAAAACCATGCTTGAGTTGGGGGTGATAGAAGAATCCCACAGCGCGTGGTGCAGTCCCATTGTTCTGGTTGGGAAGAAGGATGGGACTGTGCGGTTCTGTGTGGATTACCGCAGGGTGAATGAACAATCACGGTTTGACGCGTACCCAATGCCTCGGGTCGACGAGCTCCTAGATCGGCTGGGCACTGCTCGTTTTTTCACGACGCTGGATTTGACCAAGGGCTACTGGCAGATTCCCTTGTCACCAGAGTCCCGAGAAAAAACGGCTTTCTCCACTCCGGAAGGTTTGTACCAATTTGTGACACTTCCGTTTGGCTTGTTCGGTGCGCCCGCCACGTTCCAGCGTCTCATGGACCGCGTGCTGCGCCCCCACGCTGCATACGCGGCTGTCTACCTGGATGATGTCATCATCCAGAGTGGCAGCTGGGAAGAACACATGCGGCGGGTGGGGGCGGTGCTCGAGTCCCTGAGGCGGGCGGGGCTCACCGCCAACCCGGCGAAGTGCGCAGTTGGCCGGAGGGAGGTACAGTATCTGGGGTACCACTTGGGAGGGGGACAGGTGCGGCCCCAGGTAGACAAAACAGCGGCAATCGCGGCCTGTCCACCCCCCAAGACAAAAAAAGAGGTGAGGCAGTTTTTGGGACTGGCGGGCTATTACCGGCGGTTCATTCCCCGGTTCGCGGACTTAACCGGCCCACTGACTGACCTCACCCGAAAGGGTGCTCCAGAACTGGTCCAGTGGACGGAGCAGTGCCAGCGGGGGTTTGAGAAGGTAAAAACAGCACTCTGCGAGGAGCCGGTGCTGCACATGCCTAACTTTGACATCCCTTTCTGTCTGCAGGCGGACGCGTCAGGCCGGGGGCTGGGGGCGGTGCTGTCCCAGCGGGTGGGGGACGTCGACCGCCCCGTGCTGTACATCAGCCGTAAACTCTCGGACCGGGAGGCAAGGTACAGCACGGTGGAGAGGGAGTGCCTTGCCATCCGGTGGGCGGTCGGGGCCCTCCGCTACTACCTGTTGGGGCGTGCCTTCAGTCTCTGCTCGGACCACAAACCGCTCCAGTGGCTCCACCGCATGAAGGACGCCAACGCGCGGATCACCCGGTGGTATCTGGCATTACAGCCCTACAACTTCCGGGTGGTCCACAGGCCGGGTGCGCAGATGGCGGTGGCCGACTTCCTCTCTCGCCCCGCTATGGGGGGGTGTGGGGGGGAGTGGGCGCGGCCGGACGGCTGCCCGGCCTGAGTCTAGCGGTGGAGGCATGTGGAGAGGGGCGTGGTTCACGCGTTCCCTGCGGGCGGGGTGTGTGCAGGGGCCGGCCATGAAGCGGCAGACAGGTGAGTGGATATCTCAGCTGGAACGAGTTATCTAATCACCTGTTCCTTTTATTAGCAGGGTCGGAGACCATGAGGGGGTGGTGTGGGCTGGAGACGACGAGAGCGACACCACGAGAGAGAGACGCTGAAAAGCGGAAAGAGACTTTGGGAGAAGGAAAATAAAATATTTGTAAACGCTGCATCGGATGGTTGTGACAGTTCCTGTGGTCCCAGACGAACCCGTACCTAAGTCTTGCTACAGACAAGTTGTCTAGTATGTTCATTATTTTATTTAAGGACAAAATTGCTATAATAACCATATGTTTAATTGTACCGTAAGATTTTTTTTTGTTAAAAAAACGATACAGGTACCAAAATATTGGTATCGGGACAACACTAATACACACACACCGAGCACCCACTGACAGAAATGTAGATAGACGCCTATGCCCTCATGTACGCACATTTCTACAGGCTTTGGATACTTTGGCGACACATAGAGGTGGTCGTTCGGCCAGCATTTAATTTTAAGGACACAAATATCACTTTTTCGCCAATGCATTTAAAGGGGAACTGCACTTTTTTTATTTAAAATAGATGGGGTTTTTTTTTGCATTCTAAATATTAAATAAATGTGATCAAACGTTTGCTTACAGTGGAGCCTGTGGGAGCTGTGCAATTCCGCCTGTAAAGCCAAAATGTCTTTTCGTGTCGTCCACACCATTTCCGGGTCCTAAATGGCTGTCAAAGTGTACAGACTTGTCGGAATACCTACTCAGACTTCTTCTGTCCAGGTGAAGCAGACCACTTTGATGATGTAAACACAGGGACACACGGTAGTGATCAAGGCGCCGCTATAAATAGTTTGTCTGCATTACTGCTTATAATGATATCACTAATACATGGTCAATATTCGGCCCTGCGATGAGGTGGCGACTTGTCCAGGGTGTACCCCGCCTTCCGCCCGATTGTAGCTGAGATAGGCTCCAGCGCCCCCCGCGACCCCGAAGGGAATAAGCGGTAGGAAATGGATGGATGGATGGTCAATATTCAAGTCACTACATGTAAATAGAGTATTTTTGGCACTTTTTGAATGGTTATTTACCACAAATTTGGGTATGAATCCGATACCAAGTAGTTACAGGATCATACATTGGTCATATTCAAAGTCCTCATGTGTCCAGGGACATATTTCCTGAGTTTTTAAACATAATATACATTTACAAAAATCAAAAGAAGATTTTGTCATGTTAAAAAATATCGATGTAATCATAGTAGTATCGACTAGATACGCTATTGTACGTGGTATCATTACAGTGGATGATAGGTATTGATCCACCAATGGTGTTTGTTTATATTGTAGCGTCCCGGAAGAGTTGGTGCTGCAGGGAATTCTGGGAATTTGGTCTGTAGTGTTTATGTTGTGTTGCGGTGCAAATATTCTTCCAAAATGTGTTTGTCATTGTTGTTTAGTGTGGTTTCACTATATGGCACATGTTTATGACAGTGTTGTTTAGTGTGGTTTCACTATATGGCACATTTTTATGACAGTGTTGGTGTTGTTCATACTGCCACCCTGAGTGTTGAATAAGTATGGATTATTATGTCATTAATTCATTAATGTCAAAATAAAATCTTGGCTAGACTTTGATAATAACAGACTATATGATTTGTGACTTTTTTGTTATGTTAAACGGACCAACTCGCCACAAAACTAACAACAACAAGATTGATTTTCAAAAATTATTATAAAGATTTAAAGTTGCCATCAGTCCCACGTGGGTGCTCTGCATTGTCCGTGGGTACTTCGGGGCCCGAGCACCCACGGGATCGTCGCCTATGCATGAGGGATAAAGTTGCCGTGTAACACCGCACCTTTAAATGTCAAGCTCAGTCTTGATCCATCTCAACTTTGCTGTGAAAAAGGGCGTACGGCAGGTTTTTGTGCATACACACACTTAATACATGAGGCCCCTGGCATTGTCGTGGAATATTAAAGGGGAACTATTACGCAAAACCATTTTGGTATGTGCTGTTGTGTGGGATCTCCAAAAGTCCCGAAAATTGGAAATCAAACCATGGAGGCATGGCGGAAATATTTGTAATGATATTTATTATTTTTCTCTATCCTCTTGTTGTTGGGCAGACTGGCTCATACATGCACATGCATCCTCCTCTGTTGCCATTTGTAATACAAAGTAGCGTATACTTCAAACTTACATTTGTCAGTAGACTCAATATACACTATATTGCCAAAAGTATTTGGCCACCTGCCTTTACTCACATATGAACTCAAATTCGCCGATGACACAACGGTGGTTGGACCCATTACAGGGGGTGATGAGTCTGCATATGGAGATGAAGTCCTGAAACTAATAGCGTGGTGTTCAGTGAATAACCTGGCACTGAACACCACAAAAACCAAGGAACTCATCTTTGATTTCAGAAAAAAAACAGTGCAGACCCCTCTACATCAACGGCGAGGAGGTGGAGAGAGTCAGCTCTTTCAAGTTCCTCGGCACCCTCATATCTGCGGACCTCTCCTGGACCCCAAATACAACTGCGGTCATAAGGAAGGCCCAGCGGAGACTCCACTTCCTGAGGGTGCTGAGGAAGAACAGACTGGAGAGGCAGCTTAAGGTGACCTTCTATCGCTCGGCTGTCGAGAGCCTGCTATCGTACTGCATAACAGTGTGGTACGCCAGCTGCACTGAAGCATACAGGAAGGCGATTCAGAGGGTCATAAACTCTGCACAAAAAATCATTGACTGCCCCCTCCCCTCCCTTGAAGGATTTACACAACTCCCGCTGCCTCAACAGAGCAAAAAACATTACCAAGGACAGCACACACCCTGGCTTCCACCTGTTCGACCTGCTACCATCGGGCAGGCGCTACAGGTGCATCAGAGCCAGAACAAACAGGCTCAGAGACAGCTTCTTTCCCAGAGCTGTCACTATCTTGAACTCAAACTTGTAATAAATAATTCACCCCCCCTTCAAGTGTAATACGTCCGACACTGATTGCTACTTTGTTACTCCGGTACTCTTGTTTTGTTCTGTATATTGTACAGTATTTTGTATATTGTACAGGATTGGAAATGCTTATTGTTGTATTGTATAGTAGTCTGTTTAATTCAATGCTTATTTTTTTTATCTTTACTACTACTTGTGTGATTTATTTTTATTCCATATTTGTTTCCACTACCGCACCTTAAGTTGCAGTCCTTAATCTCGTTAATAATAAATGATAAATGGGTTGTACTTGTATAGCGCTTTTCTACCTTCAAGGTACTCAAAGCGCTTTGACACTACTTCCACATTTACCCATTCACACACACATTCACACACTGATGCAGGGAGCTCCCATGCAAGGCGCTAACCAGCACCCATCAGGAGCAAGGGTGAAGTGTCTTGCTCAGGACACAACGGACATGACGAGGTTGGTACTAGGTGGGGATTGAACCAGGGACCCTCGGGTCGCGCACGGCCATTCTTCCACTGCGCCACGCCGTCCCGCCGTTGTATGCAAATATAATGACAATGAAGTCCATTCTATTCTATTTCATTCTATTCTACCTGAACCCGATAGAACACCTTTGGGATGAATTAGAACAGACACTGAGAGCCAGGCCTTCTCGACCAACATCAGTGTGTGACCTCACCAATGCGCTTTTGGAAGAATGGTGGAAAATTCCTATAAACACACTCCACAACCTTGTGGACAGCCTTCCCGGAAGAGTCGAAGCTGTAATAGCTGCAAAAGGTGGACCGACATCATATTGAACCCTATGGGTTAGGAATGGGATGGCACTTCAAGTTCATATGTGAGTCAAGGCAGGTGGCCAAATACTATTGGCAATATAGTGTATGTCCGGCTTTGACTTGTTCCGCCACCGGTGTACTGTCCTGTTATCGCTCAACAGAAATGCTTGATTTTTGTAACGCATAAACTTTGTAAACTAGTTTAAGTCACGCTATTGTTCAAGACTTTACAGCAGTGGTTCTCAAATGGGGGTACGCGTATCCCTGGGGGTACTTGACGGTATGCCAAGGGGTACGTGAGATTTTTTTTTAAATGTCTATCAAAAATAATTCTGAAAAGAAATGCAACAATGCAATATTCAGTGTTGACAGCTAGATTTTTTGTGGACATGTTCCATAAATATTGATGTTGAAGATTTCTTTTTTTGTGAAGAAATGTTTAGAATTAAGTTCATGAATCCAGATGGATCTCTATTACAATCCCCAAAGAGGGTTACTTTAAGTTGATGATTACTTCTATGTGTAGAAATCTCTATTTATAATTGAATCACTTGTTTATTTTTCAACAAGTTTTTAGTTATTTGTATATCTTTTTTTCCAAATAGTTCAAGAAAGACCACATCAAATGAGCAATATTTTGCACTGTTATACAATTTAATAAATCAGAAACTGATGACATAGTGCTGTATTTTACTTCTTTATCTCTTTTTTTCAACCAAAAATGATTTGCTCTGATTAGGGTGTACTTGAATTAAAAAAGGGGGTACATCACTGGAAAAAGGTTGAGAACCACTGCTTACAGTAAAGAAAAATCAACGATTAACCATGGGTTTCTTGCTTGAGTTATAACAATATGTATCCCAAATACACAAATACCGCCCTGTTTGCAATGCTAAACCTTGTTATATTTATTTTTTGTATATTATTGATGGTTTGTATGATTGCCAAGTGATGGTGGTGGTATTAAGAGGTCGATTAAATCGGTTTAATCTCCACTAAAGGCCCACGAACCAAATGGCACAGCCTGCCACTGTACCAGTCTAAAAGCATTCAAACATAAAATACATTACACTTTAACCACATTTCTAAAGGTACTTTATTTTTACATCTCCATTTTTGTAACGACTATATGAACTTCTAACCATCATGTTTATTCTTCACATTATTGGATTGACGTAAATAATTAAATGTTGCAACAACACGAGGATGAACGTGCTCGGGCTCGATGCAAATGATGCTGATGAATATTTCAAAAGTGCACCCATAAATGTGTAAAAATGTGAGAATTTTAAATGCACGTCATGTTTGGCCACGGCGAGCATCTCGTCTCCTCTCACCAGTTTGATGTCCCTGTTGCCCACGATGGCGCTGAACTCGCTCAGGTCCCTCATCAGCCCGTTGAGGACCTCTGCAATGCGTTTTCTCTGGTGGCGGCTTGCCTCCTGAAGGCGGGAGAGCTCCACCTCCAACGCCATGAGGCGAGCCTGAAGGGTAAGAGAGGAGAGAGGGTAACAAGGGAGGGGAAAAAAAAAACACTTTCACACCACCCCAAAAAAACATAATTTTCCTGTGTTTTTTTCTGTGAACAGCACCAACTTGAAATATATAGCTTTGTGGGTTGTAAGACTGCACTTGTGTAACAGCATATATGCTGTCATCTCAAGTTCAACACATAACGCTACTTCTAATTAGTGGTCTTTTTTAGGTTCTATATAAAAGGCAAAAGCAGATACATTATTACTCTGATGTGCCAGAAAGGATTCAGAGCTCTAAGAGAGGCAGAACGTTGTCTTTGTGAAATTATTGTGCCAACATTGCTGGGTTCTGTGTGAAATGGAGGAACTACTGCTACAGCTCTGACGTGCCGATTTCTTTGTCCATTCGTCCATCCATCTTCTTCCGCTTATCCGAGGTTGGGTCGTAGGGGCAGCAGCCTAAGCAGAGAAGCCCAGACTTTCCTCTCCCCAGCCACTTCGTCCAGCTCCTCCCGAGGGATCCCGAGGTGTTCCCAGACCAGCTGGGAGTTACAGTCTTCCCAACGTGTCCTGGGTCTTCCATGAGGCGTTCGGGTGGCATCCTGACCAGATGCCCAAACCACCTCATCTGGCTCCTCTCGATGTGGAGGAGCAGTGGCTTTACTTTGAGTTCCTCCCGGATGACAGAGCTTCTCACCCTATCTCTGAAGGAGAGCCCCGCCACCCTGCGGCCGCTTGTACCCGTGATCTGGTCTTTTTGGTCATAACCCAAAGCTCATGACCATAGGTGAGGACGGGAACGTAGATCGACCGGTAATTACCACCTACTCGGTGGCTTTGTGGTTAGAGTGTCCGCCCTGAGATCGGTAGGTTGTGAGTTCAAACCCCGGCCGAGTCATACCAAAGACTATAAAAATAGGACCCATTACCTCCCTGCTTGGCACTCAGCATCAAGGGTTGGAATTGGGGGTTGAATCACCAAAAATGATTCCCGGGCACAGACACCACTGCTGCCCACTGCTCCCCTCACCTCCCAGGGGGTGAACAAGGAGATGGGTCAAATGCAGAAGATAAATTTCACCACACCTAGTGTGTGTGTGACAATCATTGGTACTTTAACTTAACTTAAATTGAGAGCTTTGCCTTCCGGCTCAGCTCCTTCTTCACCACAACGGATCGATATGGCGTCCACATTACTGAAGACGCCGCACCGATCAGCCTGTTGATCTCACGATCCACTCTTCCCTCACTTGTGGACAAAACTTCCGAGGTACTCCTCCCCAACCCGGAGATGGCACTTCACCCTTTTCTGGGCGAGAACCATGGACTCGGACTTGGAGGTGCTGATTCCCATCCCAGTCGCTTCACACTCAGCTGTGAACCGATCCAGTGAGAGCTGAAGATTCTGGCCAGATGAAGCCATCAGGACCACATCATCTGCAAAAAGCAGAAACCTAATCCTGCAGCAAGGCTTCAGAGCCGTAAGAAAAATGCATTTTGCTATGCTGGGATCCGAATGCAACGTTCAACACCTACTTTTCCAGCTCTGTTATGTTAACAATTGTCAACAAGTATTTCATGCAATGCTGGCCCTGAGGCATCTAATTATCTGACTGCGTCTAGATGCCGTTTGCTGTGTGAAAGCATTAGTGGCAATATTCCCTTTCACTAGGTGGTGTATAAAATGCACTGACGAATAAACTCTGATAATGTAATGCTGGATGCCGTGTCCCTTTATGACAGTGCAGAGTTGTAAACATATACCGTATTTTTCGGACTATTAGGCGCACTTAAAATCCTTTCATTTTCTCAAAAATCGACAGTGCACCTCATAACCCGGTGCGCCTAACGTACGGAATAATTTTGGTTGTGCTTACCGACCTCAGAGCAATTTTATTTGGTACATGGTGAAATGATAAGTGTGACCAGTAGATGGTAGTCACAAATAAGAGATATGTGTAGACTGCAATATGACTCAACAACACCAACCTTTTATATGTTCCATTGAAAATATAGAACATTACACACGGTGCTCAAAAATCTGTCAAAATGTTTTAGTACGACTTTGGTAAGCGATGAAGCCGCACCGCTTGATGGATTGTACTGTGCTTCAACATAGGAGTATTATGGTGTGTGTGTATAAGGTAAGACATTATCTGGCGCAATATTATGCAAAAGAAACTTTTCTTAACTTCTGGTACCCGCTGATCTGTATTTGGGATCTGCATAAGTCCTGAAAATGTGCGCGCGTCTGTCTTTGTAGTCCGTGCCTATGCAGTAGTCAATAAGCTTTTTCTTTTTCTCTATCTTCTTGTTATGGGACATTCATACTCCGCTGTTGCCATTTCTAATATAAAATAGTGTAAAGTTATTACTTATATCTGTCAGTAAACTCGCCATGAAAGCGCTAAAACATACCGGTGTAGTGAGTTTACATTATTCACCCAAGGAACTTTAGTTATTAGAGAGTTACGGTCGGACGGTTTTTCACGGGACACATTTACGGCCTTGTTGTTGCACTAGTGAGCCACGGATGAGGAGATGCTGCTCCGTTATTGATTGAAGTCCATCCATCCATTCATTTTCTACCGCTTGTCCCTAGTCTGAATGTCATTAAAACATTTAGCTCCATCTTTTGCCACTTCTTCCACCCCTGTCCTTGCACGCTACACCGCTACAACAAAGACGACTTTCAGAAAGCCACTTGAAGATGATCTGTAAAAAATAATGTATGCAATATTTTATGTTATGTAGACCACAAAGAAGTGTTTTACATTTAGAAAAAAATAATAATGTTATGACTCCTTTAATGCGCCTTATTAACCGGTGCGCCTTTTATATGAAAATAGACCTGACGAGACCCGCTCATCGGCAGTGCGCCTTATAGGGCCGAAAAATACGGTACTGTTTTTCTGGGTTCTGTATAAAAGGAAAAGTCCATCAATGCTGAATCCATGCTATAGCTCCAATGTTCCAAATTTTGCGGAGTCTCCGCGTTAAAGAGGCTTAAGAACAGGCATGATAGTGTCTGTATAAAAGCGGCCTGAGAGGTGGGACAGTCCATTTGTGAAAATGCACACAGTATCCCATCTAGCTGGGTTGTGCATACAGAGCAAAGTGTTCAGGCTATGATGCACCAAATTTAGCCGTAACAAAGCAGGATGTCATCTGCGTGAAAAAATGTATGCTAATTGAAATTATCATCAATTAGAGAGCCAGAATGGACAATTAGAGCTGACAAACCATTGTGTTTGCTGGGCCGAACCAAAACAATTCTTATTAACAATTCAGCTCCCTCTGCAATGGCTTTGGCAGGGTCATGCTATAAACACCCCAGCGAGACCAGCGCAGCGAAAGACGCTCTGAAAGATTCCTCCCCCCTTCTTCAAAGACAACTGGGATCTTGACGCTGTGGAGCAACCTCTAGGCTTATAAACCCCTCTTAAAGATGAGTAGTCTGGATTGCCACAGTACTAAACAACTATTGGGTCATTACAAACCTGGCTTTTTTTGGGCAAAGTCCTAGAAAAGTCGTATACCAACAGCTTTGTGACTTTTTTCTGTGTGTGTTTGATACTTTCCAATCAGGCTTTAGGCCGCACCACAGCACTGAAACAGTGCTGATCAAGGTGACAAATAAATGATATCCGCCTAAACAAAAAGGACGAAAATTGTCAGTCTTGGTTCTGCTGGATCTGAGCACTGTCTTTGACACTGTTGACCATACTATGACCATACAGAGGTTAGAAAACTGGGTGGGAATATCCGGTTCTGCTCTTAACTGGTTCAAGTCATATCTTGATCACAGGACATACTTTGTTGAAATTGGTAACGGTGTGTCGGATCAAATGGCTATGACCTGTGGGGTTCCTCAGGGCTTGATTTTGGGACCCCTATGAACTTGTACATGCTGCCACTCGGTCAGCTACTACGCAGCTTCAATGTGTCCTACCACAACTTTGCAGATGACCCTCAGATCTACGTGTCACTGACGGCAGGTGAACGTCGCCCTGTTGATCCACTTTGTCGCTGCAGTGTGTGGATGCAAAACAATTTTATTCGGCTAAACTCAGACAAAACTGAAATCATTGTCATTGGCCCACAGAAGCACAAAGAAACTGATATTAGTCACCTTGAAGCCCTCTCCCTGAAACCTAATAATCAGGTTAGAAATCGAGGAGTAATATATGAACTCAGACTTGAACTTTAACTGTCACATTAAGTCAAAAAAATCAGCAGCTTTTTACCATCTAAAAAACATTTCAGAAATCAGAGAAATAAATTCTAAATCAGACTTAGAAAGCCTAACCCATGCTTTTGTACCCAGCAAGGGAGAAGTGTCTTGCTCAAGGACACAACGGACGTGACTAGGTTGGTAGAAGCTGGGGGTCGAACCAGGAACCCTCAGGTTGCTGGCAGAGCCACTCTCCCAACAGCGCCACGCCGTCCCCCAGGATTAATCCCAGGAACACCATCCCTACCGGTGGTGGTAGTATAATGCTCTGGTCTGTTTTGCTGCCAATGGAACTGGTGCTTTAAATGGGACAATGAAAAAGGAGGATTACCTCCAAATTCTTCAGGACAACCTAAAATCATCAGCCCGGAGGTTGGGTCTTGGGCGCAGTTGGGTGTTCCAACAGGACAATGACCCCAAACACACGTCAAAATTGGTAAAGGAATGGCTAAATCAGGCTAGAATGAAGGTTTTAGAATGGCCTTTCCAAAGTCCTGACTTAAACGTGTGGACAATACTGAAGAAACAAGTCCATGTCAGAAGACCAACACATTTAGCTGAACTGCACCAATTTTGTCAAGAGGAGTGGTCAAAAATTCAACCAGCAGCTTGTGGATGGCTACCAGAAGCGCCTTATTGCAGTGAAACTTGCCAAGGGACATGTAAGCAAATATTAACATTGCTGTATGTATACTTTTGACCTAGCAGATTTGCTCACATTTTCAGTAGACCCATAATGAATTCATAAAATAACCAAACTGTCACACCTGGGTGAAGTCTTGTCTGGGTTTCGTCTGGTTTCATGTTGTCTTGTCATTTCCTGTTTTATTTTGAAAGGTCAACTCTCCCTCTCGTTTCAGGTCACTTGCCCTTCCTCCCGTTTCACTGGTCTGATGTCTCTCCTGATTGCCTGATTGTGCCCACCTGTGTCACCCTCCCTCATGTGTATAAATGTCTCTTCTTCCTCTTGTCTTGTGCCAGAGTATATCGTCTCGCTACGTACCTCCAGCCTTGTCCACAGCCTTGTCCACAGCCTTGATAAGTATTGTCTCGCTTTATTTATTGAATTCTTTGTTTCCTCGGAGAGAGTGATTTTCTTTTGCTAAAGTTTTTTCGGTCAAGTCTTTTTGTATCAATTTTCTTAGTGCCTTGTCTTCCTTTTTTTCCTCCTTCTGGAGCGCTTTTAGTTTGCAAGCTTCTCGACTTCTTTTCATGAGTGAAATTTTCTTTTTGTAGATTATCATAGATTGTTGGTTTTTTGTTATTAGACTTATATAGAAATTTTGCTATTGCCCTTTTCCTCCTTATGGAGTGATTTTCTGTTTATTGCCTTATGACCTATGCTACACATCCTCTAGTTACTCAAGTATATCATAGATAGATTTTGTAGCCACTTTGTTTAATCACTCTGTCCAAGAGATGGCAAAGAAAACTAATTAAATAAAGTCTGAGTCAATTGTCTCTCTTCTGCATCTGAGTCCTCATTTTTGCCAAGACATAACATTATACTCTGGCCAGAATGGACTCAGCAGAGGCTAAGCAACTGACGGAAATCCTGCGCGCCCAGGAATCACGGCTCGCCCGACAGGAGGATTTTCAGACGGCGATGGCAGCGAACATGGGTCACCTTTCCTCCCAGCTGCAAGGACTACTCGGGCAGTTTGCTCGACCAGAACCGGCGTCTCCGCCCCCCACGGCAACCGCCGCTCCCACTCTGTCGTCACCTCCTACCGGAGCCGGATGCAAGCTGGCCCCTCCGGCGCCATACGCTGGCGCCCCCGGTTTGTGCAAAACCTTTTTGATTGACTGTGCTATTCACTATGAACTAATGCCCCATGCATTTCCCACTGACCGTTCCAAGATTGCTTTCATGATTTCCCATCTTACGGATAGAGCCAAGGCGTGGGCTTCTGCCGAATGGGGGCGGAACTCGTCACTCTGCCACTCATTTACAGACTTTCAAGCTGCTCTAACAAGAACTTTAGACCAGGTGTCCTCCAGCAGAGAAAAGGCACAAGAGCTAAGCAGCTTAAAGCAGGGCAGCGGTTCCGTGTGCGACTACGCCATCCACTTCCGCACGCTGGCAGCTGAAAGTGGGTGGGACGACATGGCGCTCTATGATGTTTTTCTTAAGGGGCTTGGAGCTTCCATACAGGACCTCCTCATTCCCCTAGACCTACCCGATAACCTAGATGCCCTCATCGCGCTCGCTATCAGGACGGACAACCGACTAGCCCAGCTCAAACGACAGCGAGGTGGAGGATCGGAAGCTGCAGTGAGAACCACCCGTCCTTTCGCACCTAGCTGGTCAACGACTCGGCGCCCACCTCCGGAGCTACTTCCTCACCTACGTACAAATCGGGAGGAGGAACCCATGCAGCTGGGGAGAGCCCGACTGACCCCAGAGGAGCGACGCAAGCGGCTGATGGAGGGAAGATGTTTTTACTGTGGAGAGGGCGGCCATCTTGTCGTTTCGTGTCCAACCAAGGGATCCCAGGCGGTGAGTCACGTTCCGGCTGTTCCTCAGATGCCCCGTATTCTTACCAAGATCACGATAACCCATCACACGACCACAATTCTAGAGGCGCTAATAGACTCTGGGGCAGATGAGAGTCTGATGGACTGGGGTTTAGCTAGGAGACTAGGACTCAAGTCAGAACCACTAGCTAAACCCATTAGGGCCAGGTCTCTAAATGGTAAGGAGCTTTTCACCATCACACACATCAGTGAACCTTTCCAAATGAACATAGACGGCCATCAGGAACAAATTTGTCCATACCTGATTATTTCACCCTCTCATTCGCTAATCTTGGGGTATCCATGGCTGTACCAGCATAACCCTCGTGTTGACTGGAAAACAGGGAAGATCAGTGTATGGGGAATGGAATGTACCCAGAAATGTAGTTTTTCTACTGTCCAAAAGAAAAATGTCAAAGAAATTAATCTTTTTTCTGCCAATCCTGCAACAGACTCAGAATTTCCAGACCTGAAATCTGTTCCCTCCTGTTACCACCACCTACGACAAGTCTTCAGCAAGACTAAGGCTCTGTTACTTCCACCCCACCGTTCCTACGACTGTGCCATTGATTTACTGCCCGGGGCCACTATTCCCAAGGGTCGCCTGTATTCTGTCTCTGGTCCAGAAAAAGCTATATAAAGTGTAGCCACTTTGTTTAATCACTCTGTCCAAGAGATAGCAAAGAAAACTAATTAAATAAAGTCTGAGTCAATTGTCTCTCTTCTGCATCTGAGTCCTCATTTTTGCCAAGACATAACACAAACTTCATGAATGTTTTTTGTGACCAACAAGTATGTGCTCCAATCACTATATCACCAACAAAATAAGAGTTGTAGAAATGATTGGAAACTCAAGACAGCCATGACATTATGTTCTTTACAAGTGTATGTAAACTTTTGACCACAACTGTAAATACACTTAATATCAGCGATTGCAATTATTTAAGTCTGCATATTACAAACCCCGTTTCCATATGAGTTGGGAAATTGTGTTAGATGTAAATATAAACGGAATACAATGATTTGCAAATTCTTTTCAACCCATATTCAATTGAATGCACTACAAAGACAACATATTTGATGTTCAAACTCAGTACCTTTTTACCATTTTTTTTTGCAAATAATTACCTTAAAATTTCATGGCTGCAACACGTGCCAAAGTAGTTGGGAAAGGGCATGTTCACCACTGTGTTACATGGCCTTTCCTTTTAACAACACTCAATAAACGATTGGGAACTGAGGAAACTAATTGTTGAAGCTTTGAAAGTGGAATTATTTCCCATTCTTGTTTTTATGTAGAGCTTCAGTCGTTCAACAGTCCGGGGTCTCCGCTGTCGTATTTTACGCTTCATAATGCGCCACACATTTTCGATGGGAGACAGGTCTGGACTGCAGACGGGAGAGGAAAGTACCCGCACTCTTTTATTACGAAGCCACGATGTTGTAACACGTGCTGAATGTGGCTTGGCATTGTCTTGCTGAAATAAGCAGGGGCGTCCATGAAAAAGACGGCGCTTAGATGGCAGCATATGTTGTTCCAAAACCTGTATATACCTTTCAGCATTAATGTTGCCTTCACAGATGTGTAAGTTATCCATGCCTTGGGCATTAATGCACCCCCATACCATCACAGATGCTGGCTTTTGAACTTTGCGTCGATAACAGTCTGGATGGTTCGCTTCCCTTTTGGTCCGGATGACACGATGTCGAATATTTCCAAAAACAATTTGAAATGTGGACTCGTCAGACCACAGAACACTTTTCCACTTTGCATCAGTCCATCTTAAATGATCTTGGGCCCAGAGAAGCTGGCGGCGTTTCTGGATGTTGTTGATAAATGGCTTTCGCTTTGCATAGTAGAGCTTTAACTTGCACTTACAGATGTAGCGACAAACTGTAATTAGTGACAGTGGTTTTCTGAAGTGTTCCTGAGCCCATGTGGTGATATCCTTTAGAGATTGATGTCGGTTTTTGAGGGATCGAAGGTCACGGTCATTCAATGTTGGTTTCCGGCCATGCCGCTTACGTGGAGTGATTTCTCCAGATTCTCTGAACCTTTTGATGATATTATAGACCGTAGATGGTGAAATCCCTAAATTTCTTGCAATTGCACTTTGAGAAACGTTGTTCTTAAACTGTTTGACTATTTGCTCACGCAGTTGTGGACAAAGGGGTGTACCTCGCCCCATCCTTTCTTGTGAAAGACTGAGCATTTTTTGGGAAGCTGTTTTTATACCCAATCATGGCACCTACCTGTTCCCAATTAGCCTGCACACCTGTGGGAGGTTCCAAATAAGTGTTTGATGAGCATTCCTCAACTTTATCAGTATTTATTGCCGTCTTTCTCAACTTCTTTGTCACGTGTTGCTGGCATCAATTTTTAAGTTAATGGTTATTTGCAAAAAAAAAAATATTTTATCAGTTTGAACATCAAATATGTTGTATTTGTAGCATATTCAACTGAATATGGGTTGAAAATGATTTGCAAATCATTGTATTCCGTTTATATTTACATCTAACACAATTTCCCAACTCATATGGAAACGGGGTTTGTAGTTGAATGCCAAATTGAAGAGGGCAGTTTACCAAACATTATAAACATGTAGTAATACAGTACAAACAGCGATAACACCCAATTTTCAGGGGAAATCAGCAATACACGATCATGCACACGCCCACACAGACGCGCCGTTTTCTCACCAAGCAGCAGAGCATTGATTGCAACGTAACATCGATCATTTGTACATAAATAAAAGATGAAGACTCTGCAATAATATCAGGTTAATGGTCAGACACACTTTACTTTTCAGGGTGAGGCTGGGCCGCTTCATGTATTCCACAAAAAAAGCTTTGTTGAAAAAAATCTAATCTCCTCCCTTTAGCATATCCATATGTGGAATTAAAGCAAAATAAATCCAACAAAGCAGCAATATGATTCAGTTTAAGAGACTGTTCAAACTACAAGTGTTCACAAAGTACACAGAATAAGAATTATGATGAATATCTTTAACCCGTTTTTTTTTTTTTTTTTTAGATATATTATTTATGTATTTTAATATTTTCTTGCTTACCATGGTATATTATTTATTTATTCATTCAAGGAAATGGGATACAATGGTTATGGTATGAAAAGGGATAGGATTAAATAAGCTCAGCTTCTTCCTACTCCTTTTCGGACGTGCTGTACTGAAACAACTGGAAATATGTGACGCATCATATTGCATCCTATGCATGTTCCACATAAACTGAAACTGAACTGAACTGAAATGTCTTTATTTTAGTTTTTTTAAACACAAAATAATAATTAAAAAATTAATAACAAAAATAAATATATGTTTGGGGCTGTGGAATACATTTTAATTCCATCTGGTGTCACTGTCGTGTTTACACTGAGAAAGTCTCGATGCACGAACAACGTCATTTCCACAATGGACATCATTTCATCTTATTTTTCCCGTATCAGCAGCACGGGGGTCAACAGATGATAACAGTCTCCTTTCTTTTTGAGCTTGATGTTCATCTCTTTCATGATGACATGAACATCATGGCATTTGTAGATGGAAGAAAGTACCGGGACAGCGAGCGCAAAAGGGCGACTGCTTCCGGACTGTTTGTTATCCACCGTGCTATTGTTGTAAACGTAGTCATGGAAACAAAAAAAAAAACAGATGACATCATATAGGATTATATGTACTGTGGATTTCAATTCAAATACAATGCACATAATGCAGACCTGAGCAATTATTTTGACTCGGGGGCCACATTGACATCTGACATAAGACCTTCTGGAGGAAAAATCTGTGGTCAGATGAAACAAACATTGAGCTGTTTGGCCACAATACCCAGCAATATGTTTGGAGAAAAGGTGAGGCTTTAATCCCAGGAACACCTCCTACCGTCAAGCATGGTGGTGGTAGTATTATGCTGTGGGCCTGTTTTGCTGCCAATGGAACTGGTGCTTTACAGAGAGTAAAGGCGACAATGAAAAAGAAGGATTACCTCCAAATTCTTCCGGACAAGCTAAAATCATCAGCCCGGAGGTTGGGTCTTGGGTGCAGTTGGGTGTTCCAACAGAAGAATGACCCCAAACACACGTCAAAAGTGGTAAAGGAATGGCTAAATCAGGCTAGACCAGTGGTTCTTAACCTTGTTGGAGGTACCGAACCCCACCAGTTTCATATGCGCATTCACCGAACCCTTCTTTAGTGAAAAATAAAATGTTTTTTGTTTTTTTTAAATTCAAGACAAAGTTATATGTTTTTGGTAACACTTTAGTATGGGGAACATATTCTAAGTAACAAAGACTTAATTTAGAGTTATTTGGTTAGGGTCAAGGTTAGAGGGTTAGGGTTATAACAAGGCCATGCCAAATAAGGCATTAATAAGTACTTAATAATGACTAGTTAAGAGCCAATATGTTACTAATTTGCATGTTAATAAGCAACTAATTAATGGTGAATATGTTCCCCATACTAAAGTGTTACCATGTTTTTTTACCGGTGCATAAAATGAACCGTGCATGAACATCACCTTGTTCAAAGAACAAAACCAACACAGTGCATAAACTCACAACAAATTACACACCTGCAAATCAGTCTGACTTCTGCTGTTGCCGTATCTGTATTACGCCGATAGGGAGAAGTTTTTATTTACATGATGAGTCGGGTGTGTCTTGAACTCCGCCGAACCCCTGAGGCCGACTCACCGAACCCCTAGGGTTCGATCGAACCCAGGTTAAGAACCACTGCACTAAGGGAAGATGCCTTTAGATAGTTTCAGGTCCAGATGTCAATCACAGCTCATCCAGAGATTGCTGCTCTTGCCCCCAGGGCATTGTGGAACTTAAAGGAATGCAGTGTATGGATTTTATGAGGAAGTATAAACACATTAGCGACATCTTTTAAAAGCCTCCACCGATAGGAGTATAGGAGTAGAGATCAGGGGTCGGAGATCACTCGACTCAATTGGTCAGAGTGACAACACACGGAGTATGAGACTGTCTTGAAGGTACAAACCCCGTTTCCATATGAGTTGGGAAATTGTGTTAGATGTAAATATAAACGGAATACAATGATTTGCAAATCCTTTTCAACCCATATTCAATTGAATGCACTACAAAGACAAGATATTTGATGTTCAAACTCTTAAACTTTATTTTTTATTTTTGCAAATAATAATTAACTTAGAATTTCATGGCTGCAACACGTGCCAAAATAGTTGGGAAAGGGCATGTTCACCACTGTGTTACATCACCTTTTCTTTTAACAACACTCAATAAAAGATTGGGAACTGAGGAAACTAATTGTTGAAGCTTTGAAAGAGGAATTCTTTCCCATTCTTGTTTTATGTAGAGCTTCAGTCGTTCAACAGTCCGGGGTCTCAGCTGTCCTATTTTACGCTTCATAATGCGCCACACATTTTCGATGGGAGACAGGTCTGGACTGCAGACGGGAGAGGAAAGTACCCGCACTCTTTTATTACGAAGCCACGCTGCTGTAACACGTGCTGAATGTGGCTTGGCATTGTCTTGCTGAAATAAGCAGGGGCGTCCATGAAAAAGACGGCGCTTAGATGGCAGCATATGTTGTTCCAAAACCTGTATATACCTTTCAGCATTAATGGTGCCTTCACAGATGTGTAAGTTACCCATGCCTTGGGCACTAATGCACCCCCATACCATCACAGATGCTGGCTTTTGAACTTAGCGTTGAAAACAGTCTGGATGGTTCGCTTCCCCTTTGGTCCGGATGACACGATGTCGAATATTTCCAAAAACAATTTGAAATGTGGACTCGTCAGACCACAGAACACTTTTCTACTTTGCATGAGTCCATCTCAGATGGTCTCGGGCCCAGAGAAGCCGGCGGCGTTTCTGGATGTTGTTGATAAATGGCTTTCGCTTTGCATAGTAGAGCTTTAACTTGCACTTACAGATGTAGCGAAAAACTGTATTTAGTGACAGTGGTTTTCTGAAGTGTTC
Organism: Nerophis lumbriciformis; assembly: GCF_033978685.3. Classification (NCBI taxonomy): domain Eukaryota; kingdom Metazoa; phylum Chordata; class Actinopteri; order Syngnathiformes; family Syngnathidae; genus Nerophis; species Nerophis lumbriciformis. The sequence continues at coordinate 41,915,967 of NC_084550.2, read as the reverse complement.
CTGAGACCATGTGGTGATATCCTTTAGAGATTGATGTCGGTTTTTGATACAGTGCCGTCTGAGGGATCGAAGGTCACGGTCATTCAATGTTGGTTTCCGGCCATGCCGCTTACGTGCAGTGATTTCTCCAGATTCTCTGAACCTTTTGATTATATTACGGACCGTAGATGTTGAAATCCCTAAATTCCTTGCAATTGCGCTTTGAGAAACGTTGTTCTTAAATTGTTTGACTATTTGCTCACGCAGTTGTGGACAAAGGGGTGTACCTCGCCCCATCCTTTCTTGTGAAAGACTGAGCATTATTTGGGGAGCTGTTTTTATACCCAATCATGGCACCCACCTGTTCCCAATTAGCCTGCACACCTGTGGGATGTTCCAAATAAGTGTTTGATGAGCATTCCTCAACTTTATCAGTATTTGTTGCCACCTTTCCCAACTTCTTTGTCACCTGTTGCTGGCATCAAATTCTAAAGTTAATGATCATTTGCAAAAAAAAAAAAATGTTTATCAGTTTGAACATCAAATATGTTGTCTTTGTAGCATATTCAACTTAATATGGGTTGAACAAATCATTGTATTCCGTTTATATTTACATCTAACACAATTTCCCAACTCATATGGAAACGGGGTTTGTATATAAGGAGAAGTTCCCCTAACCGAGGAAGATAGATTTTCATTTGGCTACCATCTCCACCAGGTTTGCTGCAGCACCTTTGATCAAATGAAAGCCTTTTGTTCAACGAGTCCTCACCGACGTCATCTTTGGTCCATTCACATCACCAGGTCGTCCTCAGGTCCGGACGAGTAGGACAAGACCAGTTATCTACAACACCAGTCACAAAGGGCATGTGCGCAATAGATCAACTTTGGTGTTATTAAAGGAATATCTCAAGGCGAGCCAGCGTGAGGACACCCCGTTTTAAACTTATGGCTCTGTTGAACCAATTTTGGAAGATCTCGGAGTGGAAAAAGGATAAAGCGTGGAGCGCTTGCTTGTGCAACACATTTGAAACTCTGTCTCATCCCAGAAACCCAAGCTGCTAAAGGGTTACGGCCACGTAATGACAAATCAATGAAACTAGAGCTAGAGCACAACGTAAGCGATGCTGCCAGCTTGTACTTCACGCATTTCATTTTGTAGAGAAGATAAGCGGCTAATAATAGCCTTGCTTTACTTCCATAATTAAAAATCTGGGCTGCTTAAAATACCTTTGGGAGAAAATTACATTTAATTTACTAGTAAAACAAATTATTTGACCTAAAAAAAACGAGGCTTTTTTTTCATCAACATAAACATGATGAAAAATGTGTTTATTGGCTCAGTGTGGCCAATTTACTTCCCTTTATCGATGGTGCACCATTTCATCTCAAGCCAAGCATTAATGATAGCAGGATTGATGCGCTAAAAGATTATTCCGGCACAGTTGATGCTCCCAAAGATGATTAATCTGCAGCCCTATTAACCAGCCTTGCCTCGCGGCATCATTTAGTCCACCTTCATTTTACATGTAATTAATTCTCTCTTTGTCACAACAGCGCAAGTCAAAAATTAACTGAAGTCCATTTTACAAACCCCGTTTCCATATGAGTTGGGAAATTGTGTTAGATGTAAATATAAACGGAATACAATGATTTGCAAATCCTTTTCAACCCATATTCAATTGAATGCACTACAAACACAACATATTTGATGTTCAAAATCATAAACTTGATTTTTTTTTGCAAATAATAACTAACTTAGAATTTCATGGCTGCAACACGAACCAAAGTATTTGGGAAAGGGCATGTTCACCAATGTGTTACATGGCCTTTCCTTTTAACAACACTCAGTACTGTGGGAATAAAGGAAACTGAGGAGACACATTTTTTAAGCTTCTCAGGTGGAATTCTTTCCCATTCTTGCTTGATGTACAGCTTAAGTTGTTCAACAGTCCGGGGATCTCCGTTGTGGTATTTTAGGCTTCATAATGCGCCACACATTTTCAATGGGAGACAGGTCTGGACTACAGGCAGGCCAGTCTAGTACCCGCACTCTTTTACTATGAAGCCACGTTGATGTAACACGTGGCTTGGCATTGTCTTGCTGAAATAAGCAGGGGCGTCCATGGTAACGTTGCTTGAATGGCAACACATGTTGCTCCAAAACCTGTATGTACCTTTTAGCATTAATGGCGCCTTCACAGATGTGTAAGTTACCCGTGTCTTGGGCACTAATACACCCCCATACCATCACAGATGCTGGCTTTTCAAATTTGCGCCTAAAACAATCCGGATGGTTCTTTTCCTCTTTGGTCCGGAGGACTCGACGTCCACAGTTTCCAAAAACAATTTGAAATGTGGACTCGTCAGACCACAGAACACTTTTCCACTTTGTATCAGTCCATCTTAGATGAGCTCAGGCCCAGCGAAGCCGACTGCGTTTCTGGGTGTTGTTGATAAACGGTTTTCGCCTTGCATAGGAGAGTTTTAACTTGCACTTACATATGTAGTGACCAACTGTAGTTACTGACAGTGGGTTTCTGAAGTGTTCCTGAGCCCATGTGGTGATATCCTTTACACACTGATGTCACTTGTTGATGCAGTACAGCCTGAGGGATCAAAGGTCACAGGCTTAGCTGCTTACGTGCAGTGATTTCTCCAGATTCTCTGAACCCTTTGATGATATTACGGACCGTAGATGGTGAAATCCCTAAATTCCTTGCAATAGCTGGTTGAGAAAGGTTTTTCTTAAACTGTTCAACAATTTGCTCACGCATTTGTTGACAAAGTGGTGACCTTCACCCCATCCTTGTTTGTGAATGACTGAGCATTTCATGGAATCTACTTTTATACCCAATCATGGCACCCACCTGTTCCCAATTTGCCTGTTCACCTGTGGGATGTTCCAAATAAGTGTTTGATAAGCATTCCTCAACTTTATCAGTATTTATTGCCACCTTTCCCAACTTTTTTGTCACGTGTTGCTGGCATCAAATTCTAAAGTTAATGATTATTTGCAAAAAAAAAAAAAGGGTTATCAGTTTGAACATCAAATATGTTGTCTTTGTAGCATATTCAACTGAATATGGGTTGAAAATGATTTGCAAATCATTGTATTCCGTTTATATTTACATCTAACACAATTTCCCAACTCATATGGAAACAGGGTTTGTAAGAAGACGGGGAAAAAAAGGACATTCTGGGTTATGTGAGATGAATAGACGACGATACGGGATTGGGAGAATGATGCTGCTTGGTCACGGTTTGCAGAAGGACTTAAATGGCTGCACGGTTGAGAAGAAGCTGCTTGGTGGTGCAGATGAGCGCCAGTGACAGTGAGTGATGACCGGCCCTCCTGCAGCAGGAGACTCCCCGTGAGAACAAGATGAAGTCAGCTGAGGTGACAACCAAGTGGAGACCCCAATCAATGTCACATGTGTCCATTTGCATTATTCCACTGTGAGTAATTATCTATCAGCCTTACATTGGACTAATGTCCCGACACCAATTTTTTTAGTACCGGTACCAAAATGTATTTCGATACTTTTCCGTACTTTTCAGTACTTTTTTAAATAAGGGGGACCACAAAAAATTGTATTATTGGCTTTATTTTAACAATAAATCTTAGGGTACATTAAACATGTGTTTATTATTGCAATTTAGTCCTTAAATAAAATAGTGAACATACTAGACAACTTGTCTTTTAGTAGTAAGTAAACAAGCAAAGGCTCCTAATTAGTCTGCTGACGTATGCAGTAACATATTGTGTCATTTATTATTCTACTATTTTGTCAAAATTATGAGGGACAAGCTGTAAAAATTGATTATTAATCCATTCTTCCATTCCATCCATATTTTCTGTTTCATCATGTTCTATCTACACTTCTGTTAAAATGTAATAATCACTTATTCTTCTGTTGTTTGATACTTTACATTAGTTTTGGATGATACCACACATTTAGGTATCGATCCGATACCAAGTAGTTACAGGGTCATACATTGGTCATATTCAAAGTCCTCATGTGTCCAGGGACATATTTCCTGAGTTTATAAACATAATATACATTTAAAAAAAAAAGGAAACATTTTTTTTGACTATAAAAAATATCGATGTAATTATAGTAGTATCGACTAGATTTGCTATTGTACTTGGTATCATTACAGTGGATGTCAGGTGTAGATGCATCCATGGCATTTGTTTACATTCAGGTTTCTAGCTTGCTGTTAGCGGTTAGCTATTGTATCCTCCTATGGTGTGTAGTGAAGCATGTTTAGCTATTCCTCGTCCTGCAATGATAATATTACTTGTAAGAAACATACTTTATTTGTCGCCATGGAGATCAGGATTAGTGATTTAGAAGTAGCTAAAACACTGCCGACTGCGAATGGACGTTCGCCACTATCTTTACTTTTTAAGCCAACATGCATCCATTCTCCCTTTTCTGTCTACACACTGTGTCTGCTTGTAAGTACTCTGTGATTGTGCGCTGCCGAACATGCTCCTCTACTCGTAAAACCAGCAATGTCACGACGTGAGGCCCGGGAACCGGTACTTTTCAAACAGAGTATAGTACCGTTTTTATTCATTAGTACCGCTATACTAAACTAGTACCGGTATACCGTACAACCCTACATTGGACTAAACTAGAGTAAACACTAATTGAGTGCATCTTATTTGAAACCTTAATAGGCCACAATGTACGGCTATGCCATGCACCCGGCGACTATAGGAGACTGCATTTGGTTGAATCAAAGTGTTAAAGGGGAACATTATCACCAGACCTATGTAAGCGTCAATATATACCTTGATGTTGCAGAAAAAACACCATATATTTTTTTAACCGATTTCCGAACTCTAAATGGGTGAATTTTGGCGAATTAAACGCCTTTCTAATATTCGCTCTCGGAGCACATCGGGAAGCAATCCGCCATTTTCTCAAACAGTCAAATCAGCTCTGTTATTTTCCGTTTTTTCGACTGTTTTCCGTACCTTGGAGACATCATGCCTCGTCGGTGTGTTGTCGGAGGGTGTAACAACACGAACAGGGACGGATTCAAGTTGTACTAGTGGCCCAAAAGATGCGAAAGTGGCAAGAAATTGGACGTTTGTTCTGCACACTTTACCATACTTGCCAACCTTGAGACCTCCGATTTCGGGAGGTGGGGGGAGGGGGTGGGCGTGGTCGGGGTGGGACGGGGGCGTGGCTAAAAGGGGAGGGGTATATTTACAGCTAGAATTCACCAAGTCCAGTATTTCATATATATATATATATATATATATTTATATATATATATATATATATATTTATATATATAAGAAATACTTGACGTTCAGTGAATTCTAGCTATATATATATATATATATATACATATATATATATATATATATATATATATATATATATATATTTTATTATATATATATATATATTTTTATTATATATATATATATATATTTTTTTTATTTTTTTATTTTTTTATTATACATATATATATATATATATATATATATATTTTATTATATATATATATATTTTTATTATATATATATATATATATATATATTATTATACATATACATATATATATATATATATATATATATATATATATATATATATATATATTATTATATTATTATACATATACATATATATATATATATAAATATATAAAATAAATACTTGAATTTCAGTGTTCATTTATTTACACATATACACACACATAACACTCATCTACTCATTGTTGAGTTAAGGGTTGAATTGTCCATCCTTGTTCTATTCTCTGTCACTATTTTTCAAACCATGCTGAAGATGAAGACCTCTCTGAAGATGCATTGCTGTGTGGCACGCACAAAAGTGCTTTCATCAAATGCACTAGATGGCAGTATTGTCCTGTTTAAGAGTGTCACAACATTGCTGTTTACGGCAGACGAACTGCTTTACGGTATACAAAAACGTGACTGCTGTTGTGTGTTGTTACCGCGCTGGGAGGACGTTAATGAAACTGCCTAACAATAAACCCACATAAGAAACCAAGAACTCGCCCTCCATCATTCTACAGTTATAACGTGATTGGGCAGGTATGCTGTTAATATTGTGGGTTCGCCTGAATTTCGGGAGATTTTTGGGAGAAAATTTGTCCCGGGAGATTTTCGGGAGAGGCGCTGAATTTCGGGAGTCTCCCGGAAAATCCGGGAGGGTTGGCAAGTATGCACTTTACCGACGAAAGCTATGCTACGACAGAGATGGCAAGAATGTGTGGATATCCTGCGACACTCAAAGCAGATGCATTTCCAACGATAAAGTCAAAGAAATCTGCCGCCAGACCCCCATTGAATCTGCCGGAGTGTGTGAGCAATTCAGGGACAAAAGACCTCGGTAGCACGGCAAGCAATGGCGGCAGTTTGTTCCCGCAGACGAGCGAGCTAAACCCCCTGGATGTCTTGGCTCACATCGTCCCTTATGCCACCGAAAATGATCAAGAGAAGAATATCGACCCTAGCTTCCCTGGCCTGCTGACATCAACTCCAAAACTGGACAAATCAGCTTTCAGGAAAAGAGAGCAAATGAGGGTATGTCTACAGAATATATTAATTGATGAAAATTGGGCTGTCTGCACTCTCAAAGTGCATGTTGTTGCAAAATGTATTTCATATGCTGTAAACCTAGTTCATAGTTGTTAGTTTCCTTTAATGCCAAACAAACACATACCAATCGTTGGTTAGAAGGCGATTTCCGAATTTATCCTCGCTTTCTCCCGTGTCGCTGGCTGTCGTGTCGTTTTCGTCGGTTTTGCTTGCATACGGTTCAAACCGATATGGCTCAATAGCTTCAGTTTCTTCTTCAATTTCGTTTTCGCTACCTGCCTCCACACTACAACCATCCGTTTCAATACATGCCTAATCTGTTGAATCGCTTAAGCCGCTGAAATCCGAGTCTGAATCCGAGCTAATGTCGCTATACCTTGCTGTTCTATGCGCCATGTTTGTTTGTGTTGGTATCACTGTGTGACGTCACAGGAAAATGGACAGGTGTATATAACGATGGTTAAAATCAGGCACTTTGAAACTTTTTTTAGGGATATTGCGTGATGGGTAAAATTTTGAAAAAAACTTCGAAAAATAAAATAAGCCACTGGGAACTGATTTTTAATGGTTTTAACCCTTCTGAAATTGTGATAATGTTCCCCTTTAAAGATGCTTTATGTCACGGTTAGTAGACACAATTAATTTGATTCTTGGGCGTAATGATTCCATTCAGAATCGATTCCCAATTCAAAATGATTCTCGATTCCAAAATAGATACTTTTTTTAAGAACATTGGGTGCCAGTTCTATGATTAACTACATTTCTCCATAAAATAGATAAAACAGCTCTGATCATTTTTTTTAATTACTTAAAAGAAAACTGGTTTTGTTTTAATGAAAGGATACCTGTGGTGTGCCGTCAGGGCCAGTAAGGTCTTCTCTGCCGGGCGAACATAACCAGAAATCATGATCATAATTAAAGATAAAAGTAATTTTTTATTTACTTTCCCTAAATATCTAAAAGTATTCATATTCTCTTCATGTCATATTATGCTCCTTCCAGTGCTGTTGTTTTTAGTTTTAGTTTGTATACAATCAGAATTCAGCTAGCTTTTGTTGCCATGCTGTACCAAATCTGCCCGAGGCCTTCAGAATCAACAATGTCTGTGCACTGTCAGTGAACGGGCACATACAGTTGATAGATAATTGCGATAGCCAATAAAATCACGAGTTGTTGTCAGTAAGGCCTTCTCACGTTGAACGGGAAATGTACGCGTCCTGTGATTGGATACTCACTGGTTTAAGCTGCGGCGGTGCAATGCAGATGAGCAGAGCCAGACCCAGGACCGCTAGCGGATGAATTTGAGGACACATACAGTTGATAGGCAGTTGCGATAGCCAATCAGATCAGTTGTTGACAGTAGCCTATCTGGGTAGCCTGATGTTAAAGGCCTACTGAAATGTGATTTTCTTATATAAACGGGGATAGCAGGTTCATTCTATGTGTCATACTTGATCATTTCGCGATATTGCCATATTTTTGCTGAAAGGATTTAGTAGAGAACATCGACGATAAAGTTCGCAACTTTTGGTCGCTGATAAAAAAGCCTTGCCTGTACCGGAAGTAGCAGACAATATGCGCGTGACGTCACAGGTTGTGGAGCTCCTCACATCCGCACATTGTTTACAATCATGGCCACCAGCAGCGAGAGCGATTCGGACCGAGAAAGCGACGATTTCCCCATTAATTTGAGCGAGGATGAAAGATTTGTGGATGAGGAAAGTGAGAGTGAAGGACTAGAGGGCAGTGGGAGCGATTCAGATAGGGAAGATGCTGTGAGAGGCGGGTGGGACCTGATATTCAGCTGGGAATGACTAAAACAGTAAATAAAAACAAGACATATATACATACTCTATTAGCCACAACACAACCAGGCTTATATTTAATGTGCCACAAATTAATCCCGCATAACAAACACCTCCCCCCACCCGTCCATATAACCCGCCAATACAACTCAAACAACTGCACAACACACTCAATCCCACAGCCCAAAGTACCGTTCACCTCCCCAAAGTTCATACAGCACATATATTTCCCCAAAGTCCCCAGAGTTACGTACGTGACATGCACATAGCGGCACGCACGTACGGGCAAGCGATCAAATGTTTGGAAGCCGCAGCTGCATGCGTACTCACAGTACCGCGTCTGCGTATCCAACTCAAAGTCCTCCTGGTAAGAGTCTATGTTGTCCCAGTTCTCCACAGGCCAATGGTAAAGCTTGACTGTCATCTTTCGGGAATGTAAACAATGAAACACCGGCTGTGATATCCGGCACAACGGTCAGGGGGTGCATTCTACGGCGGGGGTGCGTTATCCGGCACAACACCTGCCGCAGTACACCGCTTCCCACCTACAGCTTTCTTCTTTGCGGTCTCCATTGTTCAATGAACAAATTGCAAAAGATTCACTAACACAGATGTCCAGAATACTGTGGAATTTTGCGATGAAAACAGACGATTTAATAGCTGGCCACCATGCTGTCCCAAAATGTCCTCTACAATCTGTGATGTCACGCGCAGGCGTCATCATACCGAGACGTTTTCAGCAGGATATTTTGCGCGAAATTTAAAATTGCACTTTAGTAAGCTAACCCGGCCGTATTGGCATGTGTTGCAATGTTAAGATTTTATCATTGATATACAAACTATCAGACTGCGTGGTCGGTAGTAGTGGGTTTCAGTGGGCCTTTAACGAGACTGTGATTGGATAATTACTTGTCATTCCAAAGTAAGTATCCAGTCGCAATTTCAATTCACTAAAGCACGAAGTGTTGCGCCGTAGCCAAACCGGGCTAGCAGAGAAATCACCGATACTCACTTTTTTAACCCACAAAGAAGGAGAAAAAAAGGTTGATTAGGTGGCAGATATATATTTGCAAGAAGGATATTTAAAGAGAAACTACATCTTGTGAGACCATGTCAGCCAACGCCGGAAGATAGCTTAGCTATCCCGGCGATGAAATGGGGAAATGCCCGTCACTTGCACTCGAATCAACCGACTATGAGCGGTACCACTGGCTTATACGGCGTCGAATGGGTGCTAAAAATTGTGAGTTCAAATATTATATTTTTTTATTTTTTCACGTTTAATATGTTTTCTGCAATTTGAATTTTGACAGTACCACATAAGATATCTTTTAATTGCTGATGCGGGTTTATTGATTTTTAAATGCGTGAGAAAATAACCCGATGTCATGATCCGTGGTCCGGATCATGTTTTTGTTATGTTCTGTTAGTTTTGGACTCCCTTAGTTCCTGTTTTTGTGCACCCTTGTCTGTTACCATGGTTACTTATTATTTCTACCTGACTCTGATTAGTGTTCGCCCGCTCACCTGCTTCGCGAGCACTAATCAGAGGCAATATTTAAGCTTGCCTTTGCCAGGCAGTCGTGCTGGCGTCATTGTTCGCTTCATGCCTGGTCCACGTAAGTCTGTTTGTTCATGCCACAGCTAGTAAGTTTTCTAATTCATGATTCCAGTGCTAAGTTGTGGTTCTTTAGCTTCTTGTGCGAACGGCACGCTTTCCTTTTGCTTGTTTCCTGTATTTGGTTTAAGCTATGATTTATGACAGTATATCATACTCCTACCTTCACGCTTTGTCCGGAGTTGTCCGTTCTGCATCCCGGGAGAACGGCCCCGCAGTGAGCTGCGACCCCCCACGTGACACCCGTTTTGTACACCGTTGAGGTGATTCAATGCAAAGTAAATGTGTTTCTGTATAGTATTTCTAAAGCAATGGTCATGTGGTGACATCAATTATGGTATTTTGAGAGGTAATCATTTAAGTCGGACATCACTGAAGGCTTAAGTGGGAAAGGCACGGCCCGTCACTGAAATATACCCAAACATTTATTAAAATCAAATACCAATAAGGCAACAAGAGAAGTATCCCACATTTCTCTTTTCTAAAGTAAATGTGTACAGCAGCTATAGATCATCTACAACCCCTGTTTCCATATGAGTTGGGAAATTGTGTTAGATGTAAATATAAACGGAATACAATGTTTTGCAAATCATTTTCAACCCATATTCAGTTGAATATGCTACAAAGACAACATATTTGATGTTCAAACTGATAAACATTTTCTTTTTGTGCAAATAAACATTCACTTTAGAATTTCATGCTAGCAACACATGACAAAGAAGTTGGGAAAAGTGGCAATAAATACTGATAAAGTTGAGGAATGCTCATCAAACACTTATTTGGAACATCCCACAGGTGAACAGGCAAATTGGGAACAGGTGGGTGCCATGATTGGGTATAAAAGTAGATTCCATGAAATGCTCAGTCATTCACAAACAAGGATGGGGTGAAGGTCACCACTTTGTCAACAAATGCGTGAGCAAATTGTTGAACAGTTTAAGAAAAACCTTTCTCAACCAGCTATTGCAAGGAATTTAGGGATTTCACCATCTACGGTCCGTAATATCATCAAAGGGTTCAGAGAATCTGGAGAAATCACTGCACGTAAGCAGCTAAGCCTGTGACCTTCGATCCCTCAGGCTGTACTGCATCAACAAGTGACATCAGTGTGTAAAAGATATCACCATATGGGCTCAGGAACACTTCAGAAACCCACTGTCAGTAACTACAGTTGGTTGCTACATCTGTAAGTGCAAGTTAAAACTCTCCTATGCAAGGCAAAAACCGTTTATCAACAACACCCAGAAACACCGTCGGCTTCGCTGGGCCTGAGCTCATCTAAGATGGACTGATACAAAGTGGAAAAGTGTTCTGTGGTCTGACAAGGCCACATTTCAAATTGTTTTTGGAAACTGTGGACGTCGTGTCCTCCGGACTAAAGAGGAAAAGAACCATCCGGATTGTTATAGGCGCAAAGTTGAAAAGCCAGCATCTGTGATGGTATGGGGGTGTATTAGTGCCCAAGACATGGGTAACTTACACATCTGTGAAGGCACCATTAATGCTGAAAGGTACATACAGGTTTTGGAGCAACATATGTTGCCATCCAAGCAACGTTACCATGGACGCCCCTGCTTTTTTCAGCAAGACAATGCCAAGCCACGTGTTACATCAACGTGGCTTCATAGTAAAAGAGTGCGGGTACTAGACTGGCCTGCCTGTAGTCCAGACCTGTCTCCCATTGGCATTATGAAGCCTAAAATACCACAACGGAGACCCCAGGACTGTTGAACAACTTAAGCTGTACATCAAGCAAGAATGGGAAAGAATTCCACCTGAGAAGCTTAAAAAATGTGTCTCCTCAGTTCCCAAACATTTACTGAGTGTTGTTAAAAGGAAAGGCCATGTAACACAGTGGTGAACATGCCCTTTCCCAACTACTTTGTCATGTGTTTCAGCCATGAAATTATAAGTTAATTATTATTTGCAAAAAAATAAATAAAGTTTATGAGTTTGAACATCAAATATCTTGTCTTTGTAGTGCATTCAATTGAATATGGGTTGAAAAGGATTTGCAAATCATTGTATTCCGTTTATATTTACATCTAACACAATGTCCCAGCTCATATGGAAACGGAGTTTGTACATCAACTATATGATTTACCTGAGTGGCTGGACAGGACAGATTTAAAATCAATTTGTTTTTTAAATAAATTAGGAATCGTTGCAAATAAGAATCGCAATTTATTCAAATATGAAAACTTTTTGACACCCTGACTATTAGGTGCTTAGGGTTTCATCATTGTGACTCACCCTTCTCTTAGTTCAAACCTTCAGGATACGCACAGGCACAGAGAAAAATAACAAATGATTTATTAACAAGTGTTGAATCGTTTCGCTCACCTGTTTAAACTCTAACCAGCGGCCACTGCATCCATTTTTTGAACCCCTTTGTGCATTATGTCAGCCATATACCATGTATATTTGGACGTTTCTACAGAGGCACTATAGAGAGCCTACTGACCAACTGCATCTCTGTCTGGACTGGAGCCTGCAGTGCCTCAGACTGGAAGTCTCTACAGAGAGTGGCAAGGACGGCGGAAAAGATCATCAGGACTCCTCTTCCTCCTATCCGGGAGATCGCAAAAAGCCGCTGCCTGACCAGGGCTCAGAAAATCTGTAGAGACTCCTCCCACCCCCACCAAGGACTGTTTTCACTGCTGGACTCTAGAAAGAGGTTCCGCAGCCTCCGTAGCAGAACCTCCAGGTTCTGTAACAGCTTCTTCCCTCAGGTCATAAGACTCTTGAACGCACCATAATAATTCCCTCAATTCCCCCCCAAAATAGATTAACTGGCTGGAATATAAAGATAATATAACATGCATCCACAAACGTGGATGCATATGCAAAAGTGCATTATATTTATCTGTACAGTAATGTAATTATTTATATTTGCACCTTATTGCTCTTTAATCCTGCACTACAACGAGCTTATCTGTACTGTAAAGTTCAAATTTGAATGACAATAATAGGAAGTTTAAGTCTAAGTTTGAGTTCATATATGGCAACACTACTGTAGTGTAAACCATATGGTATACGTTCTACATTGCTAGCAATTGCGTCCGTTGTTCCTCTTTGTCCACCATGTTTGATGGCTGCATATTTTCCTACAAGTCGTTTAAATTCCGACAAAGCAAGCGCAGGAACAGCTTTTGTGTATGTGGTCATCTTGATTTCTGACCTCATAATTGGAACGCTCACAATTCGGCTGTGAGATCATTCCCAGTTCCAACTTCCAAGGTAAATGGAACATACCATTCGTGAGGCATACGGTGGCCATTTTGAATCGAGTTCAAGTTACCACATATATTTTCGAGAAGTCCTCCCATTATTAACCTAAGGCCATGTCTACACTAAGTCGTTCAACCCCTTAAACGAATAATTATTTAGCCTAAGCCCCGTTTCAGCCACGCTAAACCAGCGTTTAAAGGCCTACTGAAACCCACTACTACCGACCACGCAGTCTGATAGTTTATATATCAATGATGAATTCTTAACGTTGCAACACATGCCAATATGGCCGGGTTAGCTTACTAAAGTGCAATTTTAAATTTTGCGCGAAATATCCTGCTGAAAACGTCTCGGTATGATGACGCCTGCGCGTGACGTCACGGATTGTTGAGGACAATTTGGGACAGCATGGTGGCCAGCTATTAAGTCGTCTGTTTTCATCGCAAAATTCCACAGTATTCTGGACATCTGTGTTGGTGAATCTTTTGCAATTTGTTCAATGAACAATGGAGACAGCAAAGAAGAAAGCTGTAGGTAGGAAGCGGTGTATTGCGGCAGGTGTTGTGCCGGATAACGCACCCCCGCCGTAGAATGCACCCCCTGACTGTTGTGCCGAAGAACACAGCCGGTGTTTCAATGTTTACATTCCCGAAAGATGACAGTCAAGCTTTACCATTGGCCTGTGGAGAACTGGGACAACATAGACTCTTACCAGGAGGACTTTGAGTTGGATACGCAGACGCAAATCTTTCATCCTCGCTCAAATTAATGGGGAAATCGTCGCTTTCTCGGTCCGAATCGCTCTCGCTGCTGGTGGCCATGATTGTAAACAATGTGCGGATGTGAGGAGCTCCACAACCTGTGACGTCACGCTACTCGTCTGCTACTTCCGGTACAGGCAAGGCTTTTTTATCAGCGACCAAAAGTTGCAAACTTTATCGTCGATATTCTCTACTAAATCTTTTCAGCAAAAATATGGCAGTATCGCGAAATGATCAAGTATGACACATAGAATGGACCTGCTATCCCCGTTTAAATAAGAAAATCGCATTTCAGTAGGCCTTTAAGGTTCCCCTCCTCGGACAAATCTTTACACGGGTAAGTGCGCCGTGTATTTCTTGAATCTCCGGCTCTTAGCTTTGTATGGATTCATTGATTGTTCACAAAGTGAGTTCGGAGAGGAAGTGACGCCAGAAAGACCGCGCCCCACACAGGAAGTGATGTCAGACAGCCAACTTCATAATATAGCGGTTTCGTAACTCGGAGATAACCACTGAAAATATGGAGGCGAGTCATCCAGACATGCTCGTGTTTCTCCTTCTTCTACATGTACAGACACTTGTGGAAATCACACATGAATACCTTAAAAGAAAGCGATTGCAGCTATTTGGGATACAACACTTCTCAGACGGCAAGAGAACTTTTGAATGTCCAGGTCAGCTGTGATTCTACTTAGCGAAAAACTTTGTCCATTTGTCGAAGGAGAGACAACGAGAATGCGGGCTCCCGTGGATGTGATAAAACAGGTAGCGTGTGCTTTGTATTACCTGGCTGTCGAGGGTAAACTACGGAAAACAGCGAATGCATTTGGACTGGCAACGCAGACTGTATCAGTTATTGTCCGCCATGTATGTCACAGACTCAACGTCTAGGTCTAGAGTATATAAAGTCACCAAAAAGGAATGGACAATGAAGTTGAAGGCAACAGAGTGAGGAGTGTCCTGACCAGATATCTAGATCCTTAGTTTGATTGATGTCAAATGTTCTTTATCACATTGTTTACGTGTCTAATAAAGATTTGATTAATGTATGATGTCTCAGGTCTGATTCACTACAATAGGGCCCCACAGCACACTGGATTCCAGTTATTTGAAATACCACAACATTGGATATTGTTCCGATAAGTTAAATTTAAGAACTTGCACACAAAGCAACACTTGAGGTGACTATGACGTGCACATTTTCTGCGCATGCGTATTAGGTCGCGTTGCGCCGGCTTAAAGGTGTGGGAGGGGGTCTTAAACGGTGGCATTGTTGTGTGTGGACAAGGATACGGCTCGGTGGGATTTACCCTGGATAACCTTATTGTTATCCAGGATAACAATAAGGATAACCGGCTTAGTGTAAACTGGGCCTAAATGTAGGCACTCATTAAGAATGAAAAACTTAAACCACAGCTAACCATCCATCCATCCATTTTCTACCACTTGTCCCGTTCAGGGTCACCGGGGGGTGCTGGAGCCTATCTCAGCTGCATTCGGGCGGAAGGCGGGTTACACCCTGGACAAGTCACCACCTCATCTCAGGGCCAACACAGATAGACAGACAACATTCACACACTAGGGTCAATTTAGTGTCAACCATTATATCATAATTGTACTTTTGAAATAAATGCGGTAGTTGTATTACATTTGGTTATATTAGGGGAATATTTTCTCTCCTTTGAGCAAAATGAAATGCCTTAGAAGTTACTAGCCTTGGTCTTGGTTTTGCTCGAAGAAGATACAAATAATATCACCCTGTTTCTTATCTGTACACTCACACACATATTATCCCCTCTAGTTTTAATGGTGTATGGTCAGGGTGTACCAGGAGCAGAGAGTAAGAGTGGACAAGAATATGTGTGTGCCCAACATATACGCCAAGTTAACTTTCGGTTTTGATCTTCGCCAAGGCAGAGCAGCAAGATGGACAAAAGCACATGCCCCGGACTTCAGACGGCTCGGTTTGCTCTTTAGTATTGGCATTGCTATTGTTTGTACTGATGCCTTTTATTTAGAATAAATTATTCATCTTCAATTTTAGTCCCCTCTCTTTATTCAGACAGCCTGACAATAAAAGAATATGGGATGACGCCTCCCTGCAAAAAGTAGGGTCCCAATAATTATAACTATATGCAGGTTTACATGCCTGCAAATATTCTCATTCATCCAGATTGTCTTAGAATACATTTACCTCTCATCTGTTAATGCTTACACTTTTGATAGGACAGCTCTAGTCTGGCCTTGGTGCCCACTTATGTATCTTCTGAAAATATGCCAAGACGAGGACGTTTTTTCTCTATTGTGGTGCAAAACTACAGTTGTTAAGGTACATATGGAGTGAGACCTCTGCCGGTGCAACAGTCTCCCTAGTTACCATTCCATTCAGCTGCATCAATGATCAACAACGCACCCAAACCCAAAAAGGGTTTATATCATGTGTGCTATTTGTTAGAGGCAAAATGATTGAATCTCTGTGGAAGGGATGAAAGGACGCCGCACCATTAGGGATGATGTTTGATAAGAAATTACCGAGTTCGAGCCTATTATCGAATCCTCTTATCGAACCGATTCCTTATCGATTCTCTTATCGAGTCCAGATAGGTTGTTGTATATGGAAAAAAAAACGCAATATTTGGTTTAACAAAAGCTCACTTTTATTATATAAGAAAAAATAAAATCTAATAAATGAATAAATATGGACTGTTACCCCCCTAAAAAAATAAAATAAAATAAATAAATATTGACTGTTGTAACCCAAAGTATATTAAGTGGGATTTTTCAGAAAAACAAATATATACAGTAACACAAAAACATCCTGTCTCCGTAAACACTATAGGTGTATAAATAATAATATAGTGTTAAATAAAATCAGTCCCTTGGGCACAAAACTTAAAATAATACAGCTCTCCAAAAAATGCACTTCTGCTGCTATTTGACATAACTGTTTGTTATGATGCTTTGACATTGTTGCACTTTATTTCTTTATTGAAAGAAAATTCTATGAAGACAAAAGTTGTTTGCAAATGTGGTTACAATGCTAAAAAATTAAAAGTTAAAGCTAAAAAAAAGAAATACACTTTATTGAGTTAACATTATTTCTTTATAGGGGGGAAAATGTGATGTTATGAGCTAGGGAATATAACAACTACGCTACCCAGCATGCAACGGGAGTGACGAGCATGCGCGGTAGCCCCAAAAAGTGTTGTTGCATGTCGCCACGCCGGCAGCTAAGAATGAGGTTATGAGCACGCGTGAAAGTAAACGTCAAGAACTCAGCCAACACGCCTCGTCTGCATTATTTATAATTAGACAGACAACACATATACAGTGTGATTTTGTTTTGTTTACAAGGAAAGAAAAACAAAAGTTAAAAAAGGGAGATATGTCGTATATATATGTATGTGCTGCGGTTGCTTTAAGAACGTTGCGACAGCTGCCGTAAATGGTTGCTATGTTTCCGGTTGGTCGTAAAAGTGTTTGTCATGTGTTTGTACCCTGCTCAAATCTCTCAGTAAAGTTATTCATTGGATTATACCTTTTTGTTTTGAACTTTATTACACCTTGGAGCGCTTTTTCCGGTCCATTGTTTTTCCTGCTTTTGCTATCTGCGCCTAATGACTGAGCTACGTGACGTCATTTCTTGTGATGTCACACGTGGCATTTGTGGTCGGGACAGGATTCGTTCCGAGGGATTTGAATAAGGAACCAACTCTTTTTCTTTACTATAGTGGTCTTGATAACGGGTACCGGTTCTCAAAAAGGGATCCGAGTCCGAGGACTCGGTTCTTTTCTTATCGAACAACCAGGAAAACCAGTTTCGAGTATAATCCCCACGCACCATAGACGAGGCACTTATCGAGGGCGAACGTTCCCCTTCCCTCTCCCTTATCTCTCCTGCTTGCTTCTTTGTCTTGTCTTAACTTTCTTATTGCCTCTTTTTGCACTGCTCTCCAAATCTAAACATTGGAACTATTTAACTGGCTTCAACGGAATTGACAAGATCTTGGGTTTGGGGGAACCTGCTTCTGCCGCGTGCATGGCGACCCTTCCAGTCGAGGACGTGAAGATATCCACCTATTGGGAATTATGACAACAGGACATCTGCTCATTGGAGTAAGCGTTGCTCCGGTTTGTCGATAAATTGGAAGTTGCTGGCAGTCTTCAAAGTAGCCCAAAGTTGCCACAAATGATTGGAGGATGCGGAAAAACTGTGCACACTCTTGTGATTTGGGTAACATCGGACTGTCTGCCCTGCAGGATGCATTTTGAGGATCAGTCATAGACAATTTAAAGCTAATTTTATTTTCACTCGCATACAAAACATTCTAACTTGGATTGTTTCCCTGGCTTCGAGACTCTCCTGAAGGACAGTGCGACGAAGACACAACAAACTCCCTTCTTGTCTCTCATGGACTACACACCTGTTGTTGTTGACTTTGGACTAGCGACTGCACGACATCAAGGCCGCGGAACAGAGACACGTGGCAGGCTTACACAAACACATGCATCCACGAAAATATACGCCACACACATACCCCACGCCCCATCCAACGCCCTTAACGCAAATCACTTAGGGGTGATGGACGGATGGGCAGCGCCTGAAGAGCTGCAGCCTGGGACCGTAGCCCCCACTCCCTGCCCTCTGTTGGCAAGTCTCGAGATGGATGTCTTAATATGTATATGTGCTTTCTATGGAGGTTTTTACTCATCCTTCCCTAGCGTTTACCTTTTTCCCATCAATTACGGGGCGCCTTGTGGCGACCCATCAGTGTTCCTGTTCTATAACCCTGTACACTGTTCTGTTCTATAACCCTGTACACTGTTTGTTTGTCTAATCGGGTTTGTGCTGAAAACAAAGTTCCGTTGTACCTGTGCAATGACAATAAAGACCTACCTACCTACCTATATACCTACCTAAGTCTGCTTGGATGAAAGGCAAAGGAAAATCTGAACAGTTCATATCGAATCAATGCCCTGAAAATGTAGGTATATTTATCAGTATAATAACATTACATTTTTATTATACATAAACAATTAAACATTTGGATACACTTTAATGTGACTGAAATTGAAAGCATCTCCAGACTTTTGACTGATACTATATGCAGTATTTTTCAATTGCACATGCATGGGGGTTAGCAGTGAAGACATATTGTGTAATTAATGAGTGATCGTTTCTTCCGGCAGTTATGTATGTAGTTATATCACCAAGTGTGGCACCCTAAATTACTAATATGGATCTTCACCCAATAAAGAGGCAAATCCAAATCAATCCCAATAAGTGGTTCAGGGAGACATACTGCATGTCTAAGTCATTACATCAATGTAACTTTGGATGGACATACTGTATTTGGATGTAATGAGCTAAAAATGTGCAGACAAAAGTGACAAAGCAGAATTCATTTCAGCCATTGCAGGAGTCTGAAGCAGCCTCTTAAAGATGCGAGGACACCACTGCAGGAACCATGAGAGAGCATGAATAAGTAGTCCAAAAGGGAGAGTTGATATGAATAATGGCTGACAGACGACCCTTGTGACTTCTATCAGCATCCTAAAGAAACTGCTGCCTAAAGCTCATGTAGTCATAAGTAGACGAAGCAAGCAGTTCTATTGTGAGCTTTTCTCTCCACTAATCTACTAATTAAGTCATTAGCAGGAACCTCATTATGTGGGAATGAAGGCAGAAAAGCCTAAATACTAACAACTGCAATCATCAAAACTGAGGATCTTTGTTAAATAACTCCAATTATGCAAAATGTACATTTTAATTATGTTCTAACATTAGTATGTGGTCCAGTTTATGAGAAACATAATGGAGAAAACCTATTGTGTCTCTCAATTGGCTGCGTTTAAAATTCTGTGTTTTTATGGCTTTATGGCAAAAAAAAAACTTCTTAATCACAGACATGATACCGCCTTTGACTCAGGGTTCGTACACCTTTTCCATGGCCAAATTCAAGCACTTTTTAAGGACTTTCAAGATTATTTTTCCAGTACCCTTCAAAAGGCGAAAACCAGTGTGAATCAATCCATAGCCTTGTTGTTTGAGGTCACCAAATGCTGTCTGTAGGAAAAATATGGAAAATCTGCTAAAACCTAAGCCTAACATTGAACCAGTAGTTATCATTAACTGAATGGGGCATAGAAAATGAAGCAGTGTGACTATTCAATGTCATTGGTGTTTGCAAACGTGTTTCCATTTGTGTTTTTTTTTTTCCAAATTTCTTGTTCTTTTTCTTACCTACAGCACTCAATGACATCCAACAGCACGGATTGATTCACAGCGTATTTGTGCTTGTAAACTGCATAATGTGATATAAATACACACCCTCAAAATGTCAATTTCACTCATCTATTAACAAAACTGATCCACATTAATATAAGGATAATACATTAAAGGAAAATGCTGTTAGTTACACCTCAGTCACCTTTCATTAAGCATATATAGCCTTATAGCTGTGGTA
This sequence comes from Nerophis lumbriciformis, assembly GCF_033978685.3. Lineage (NCBI taxonomy): Eukaryota > Metazoa > Chordata > Actinopteri > Syngnathiformes > Syngnathidae > Nerophis > Nerophis lumbriciformis. The sequence continues at coordinate 41,895,517 of NC_084550.2, read as the reverse complement.
CGAAATTAACAAAAAGACAAGTTAACTTTCACTGATGTAGCCAGACAAGTGAAGTAGACAACGAAAATAATAAAGCAAGAAATGCATACAACGATGTTGTGTAAAAACTACAAAATCATTCATATTAGCTCAAAGTTGTGAAAAATGTTACAACTTATACATTACATGACCTTCACAGTACAAACAAGTCCAATAATGTAACCATTTTAATGCAATTAACCAAAACGACAAAATGTAACTTCATCCATCCATGTAACAAACAATGTAACTTGTTTGCTTTAACTGAGGTAGTCAGACAAGTTAAGTAGACAACCAAAATACTGGAGCAAAAAATACCTCGAACCATGTTGGGTTTCCTTTTTGCTCACTTTGCAGCAGGCTACCGGTGGATTTGGTCCATGTTTTATCCAAAGTTTGTTTTTGTCATTTTCCATCCAATGTTCATTGAAACGACAACCTCCCGGCATGATGGACCGATGCACCACTGTCCTCGTATATACGGCTCTGGCATGACAACAACCTAATGTAAGGGCTCGTGCAAAGCCAACAGATCAAGCGTGTAGCTTTCATTTTTAAGGAAACATATTGCATTTTTTTCCATTTTATAATTAGCCTAGACTGCCGAGAAATATAATGAACATTTCCAAGCATTTACAAGCACTTCACCCAAAAATCAAGCATTTTTAAAACCTTGACAACACAACAATACAATCCAAGTATTTTCAAGGTTTCAAGGGTCCCCACATCTGCGGTCCCCTCCAAGGTTTCTCATTGTCATCCTATTGGGTTGAATTTTTTCTTGCCCTGATGTGGGATCTTGTGGCTTGTGCAGCCCTTTGAGACACTCGTGATTTAGGGATATATAAATAATCTAATATAAATAATGCACCTACTCAGTGGCCTAGTGGTTGGAGTGTCCGCCCTGATATCGGTTGGTTGTGAGTTCAAACCCCAGGCGAGTCATACCAAAGACTATAAAAATGGGACCCACTACCTCCCTGCTTGGCACTCAGCATCAAGGGTTGGAATTGGGGGTTAAATCACCAAAAATGATTCCCGAGCATGGCACCGCTGCTGCCCTCAACTCCCAGGGAGTGAACAAGGGGATGGGTCAAACGCAGAGGACAAATTTCACCACACCTAGTGTGTGTGCGACAATCATTGGTACTTTAACTTTTAACTTAGTCTTTGATTGATCGTCCCGTATATTGGGCTAAATTGACTTTCCCCATAAGGGACTTCAATTGTCCAGTATATACATCGTTAACTTCTTGTAAATACAACAGACTGCTTTCTCCAGGTCCTAGATCAGATTAAACAGCAGTGAAAGACCCTGTGTCAATCACACCGCTTGTTATTTAATCACAGGCCCACTCTGTTTTAGAGAGTCTTCCCATGTCCGGCTATTATAAGCGACTCTGGGCTTGTTTTCTTCCCCCAAAGTCAAATTCATGGTTTGCTGTGTTTTGGGCTTGTTTTTATAACCTGTAGTTGCTTATTTCAACTTGCTTTTCTGTGTGTGTGGTAGTCTCCACCCCGGTTTCCTGGTTATCGCGCCAAGGGATAGTTCACCCAGGGCGTTAATCTAGCCAGGACCACTTCTGATCTGTGGGACCCATCCATCCATCCATTTTCTACCGCTTATTCCCTTTGGGGTCGCGGGGGGCGCTGGAGCCTATCTCAGCTACAATCGGGCGGAAGGCGGGGTACACCCTGGACAAGTCGCCACCTCATCGCATGGCCAACACAGATAGACAGACAACATTCACACTCACATTCTCACACTAGGGCCAATTTATTGTTGCCAATCAACCTATCCCCAGGTGCATGTCTTTGGAGGTGGGAGGAAGCCGGAGTACCCGGAGGGAACCCACGCAGTCACGGGGAGAACATGCAAACTCCACACAGAAAGATCCCGAGCCTGGGATTGAACCCAAGACTACTCAGGATCTGTGGGACCTCTAAGACTTATTCAAAAGTCTTTAAAAAAAATACTATATATAATAGGGTATATTTACCACCGAACATTGTGTAGGCGTCACTCAACAATATAAAGTATTTCACCCACCATTTTCTTGGCGAGCTCCTCAGCCAAAAGCTTGTTCTGCACGCTCTTCTCCTCCACCTCGAGGCTCTTCTGGTCGTAGTTGACCGCCAGCTCCTCCAGGGCCTGGAGCACCTCCTTCACCTCCGTCTTGACGCACTCGTTCTCCGACTGCAGCCTGCCGAGCTCCGACTGCACCCGCTCGCCATCACCCTTGGAAGATGCCAGGAACTATGGCAAGACAGAGATTACGTGTAATAGATTTTGACTGGAACTCAATAGTAGAAATGAACAACAAGTGGATGGCAGTAAGGCTACACATGTTGATGGAATTAGCCAAGTGTGAACAATAGTATAGGATTTTTGAACCATAAGGTTTTAAAGCAGCTGTCTGTTGGAGTTAAGGCCACTATTTGAGCTATATTCACAGTGTCCTACAGATGGAGGAGATATTGTGGTGGTCTTCCACAACCATGCAATTCAAGTTATCTCTAGCCTCTTTCACACAAAGGTTATAAAAAACTGCCACATCAGACCAGTACGGCAGATTCGACATCCATTAACTTCATTGTAAACTGAAAATGTGTGCGCTTCCGCACTACTAAGCAAAATCCTGCTATCAGATAATTCCATGTGTGACATCATCATAAAACACTTGTTTGAAGCGAGTCTTAAAGGGGAACATTATCACCAGACCTATGTAAGCTTCAATATATACCTTGATGTTGTAGAAAAAAGACCATATATTTTTTTAACCGATTTCCGAATTCTAAATGGGTGAATTTTGGCGAATTAAACGCCTTTCTATTATTCGCTCTCGGAGCGATGACGTCACAACGTGACGTCACATCGGGAAGCAATCCGCCATTTTCTCACTTTTGTCGGTGTGTTGTCGGAGGGTGTAACAACACGAACAGGGACGGATTCAAGTTGCACCAGTGGCCCAAAGATGCGAAAGTGGCAAGAAATTGGACGAAATTTGTTCAAAATACGAGGCTGTGGGGAAAGCCGACGAAATGGTCAGTCGTTTGTTCCGCACACTTTACCGACGAAAGCTATGCTACGACAGAGATGGCAAGAATGTGTGGATATCCTGCGACACTCAAAGCAGATGCTGACATCAACTCCAAAACTGGACAGATCAGCTTTCAGGAAAAGAGAGCGGATGAGGGTATGTCTACAGAATATATTAATTGATGAAAACTTTATTCATTACTCGCGGTTTTACGTAAATTATCATACATAAACTGTGTTTACCAATAATTTAGCTTAAAAACATTTATTTTTTTCAATCATTCGAGTACATTCGGGTAGTCTTGTGTAATGCAGTATTTTGTGTCTATTTAGGTATGGTTAACCTGAGTGCTGAAATCGTGGAAAAATATATGTTCTTAGCGTGCCTGAAATGGGCTGTCTGCACTCTCAAAGTGCATGTTGTTGCCAAATGTATTTCATATGCTGTAAACCTAGTTCATAGTTGTTAGTTTCCTTTAATGCCAAACAAACACATACCAATCGTTGGTTAGAAGGCGATCGCCGAATTCGTCCTCGCTTTCTCCCGTGTCGCTGGCTGTCGTGTCGTTTTCGTCGGTTTCGCTTGCATACGGTTCAAACCGATATGGCTCAATAGCTTCAGTTTCTTCTTCAATTTCGTTTTCGTTACCTGCCTCCACACTACAACCATCCGTTTCAATACATGCGTAATCTGTTGAATCGCTTAAGCCGCTGAAATCCGAGTCTGAATCCGAGCTAATGTCGCTATACCTTGCTGTTCTATCCGCCATGTTTGTTTGTATTGGCATCACTGTGTGACGTCACAGGAAAATGGACGGGTGTATAAAACGATGGTTAAAATCAGTCACTTTGAAGCTTTTTTTTAGGGATATTGCGTGATGGGTAAAATTTTGAAAAAAACTTCGAAAAATAAAATAAGCCACTGGGAACTGATTTTTAATGGTTTTAACCCTTCTGAAATTGTGATAATGTTCCCCTTTAACAACTTTTGCTTTAAATAGAACAGGGTGCTTGAGTCCCAGGCATTATGGCATTCCCTTTCACACAGGAATCCTCCGTTACAGCTCTGATATTAGCCCCAAAGGTGAAATATTGCCTGAAGGACGTGGTCCATCGTCTGTTCTGTGTCAATGTCATTGAGGCTGCGTACAAATTTGTGGTTTGGACCAAAAGTGTAGAACAGAGACCAGGGCCCTCATGTAACAAGGGTTGCATAGATGTTCTACCAAAAATAGACGTATGTTTAAATCCAGACAACGACGTACGAAAGTAAAAAATCTGATCTTTTAAAGTGTTTGCAGGACCAAATTTCAGGCATATTTCTTTGTTACATCGCAATCTACTTAGAATTGATCCCAGATTTCTGCGTTGCTTGGCACGCCCAGACCATGCCGAGGCCAAGCCCCCTTATGCATATAAAATTAAAAAAATTGTGAGAATGAGATATTTTTAAGTGTTCTTTCATAATCTATAGTCATGTTTAAATCAGCTAGTATTTTCTCATGTAGTGTGTCTTCTCGTGACCTCCTTGCTTGTATCTTATGTCCGCTGGTAAACTCTTAATTTTGTCTTAAGGGCTCCTGTTTGTCGGCTCACAGAGTTGTTTTGGCCAGTTCCTTATCTGTTTTGAAGTAGCAGTTGTAGGTGTTTCTGGGCGAGAGGGGCTGTTTTCTGTCACGGCGGGGGGGTCGCAGCTTGCTGCGAGGTTTGTTCCCCCGGGATGCAAACGGATCACTCCGGACAGGACTTGCAGGTAGGAACATATTTAATCTTGGAACTCAAAGGGGTACAAAAAAACGGAAAACAAGGCGAAGGCACAACGCGCTGATCGCACTTGAAACAAAAGCTAACACTTAGCATAGACTAAGGACATAGAGAACTTACATGACAGGTGCATGTAGCAAATACGTAGCATGAAACCAGACATGAAGCGAACAATGACGCCAGACTGAGCGTGGAGAGCAAGGTGACTAAATAGCTCTCTGATTAGTGGTTGACAGCAGCTGAGTGTGGGACCACTAACCAGAGGCAGGTGAAAATAATAAGTAGCTATGGTAACAAACTCAGGAGGTGCTCAAACAGGAACTAAATGAGTCCAAAACTAACAGAAAACACAAAACATGATCCTGAACACGGATCATGGCAGTTTTCGCTCTACATAAGCTGACTCTTTGATTTGAATTCAGACCTCTTCTTGCTGATGCTATTGTCACGTTGTAAGGGCTGGTCTCCTAAAGCTTTAGTAAAACTTGGCCAAGTACCATTCTGTCTCTGGGGTCCTTTTTACTCAACATATATGTCATCCAAAAAGAACTTGGGAGTGACCAGTGTGTTGTATTCCCTGAGAGGAAGACGCCAAAAAAAACCAAAAGTCAATGGTCAAGCATCAGGATATAAGTGAAGAAAAAGAACGCTGTACATCGCCAAAAAAGACGAGCGTTTGAAAAGATAGTCGCTCCGGCTGTCCACTTCCTCCCTCACCAGAGCGTGTGTGTCCCTCCCAACTCCGGAAACCCAGTTAGCACTTTTTTACGTGAACTGTTACCCAACATCAGCTGTGTGTGTTGCTAAAGTATCCACAGCCTGCAGAAATGTACGTACGGCGGCTATGGAGTTGGCTTGAAGCAGTGCACATTTCGTGCAAACGTCAGTTTTGATATACTGTATCTCAACCAAAAGGGCGCATGGCAGGTTTTTGAGAGTATGCAAACTTGTCACATGAGGCCCCGGGTGTGCACTGTCGTGCGGTTTGCTTTGACCACTGGGTGTGCTAGAAAGAAAGCCATAATGCCTGGGACTCAAGCACCCTATACATTAGGTAAGGACCTGATTGGGCACATTTAGTGACTTATTATCATGTAACTCAAATATTCCAAAACCAAAATGTGTTCTGCTTGGTTGAACCTGCTCAGTGGCCTTGTGGTTAGAGTGTCCCGACCTGAGATCGGTAGGTCGAGTCATACCAAAGACTATAAAAATGGGACCCATTACCTCCTTGCTTGGCACTCAGCATCAAGGGTTGGAATTGGGGGTTAAAGCACCAAAATGATTCCCGGGCGCGGCCACCGCTGCTCTTCACTGCTCCCCTCACCTAACGCAAATCCCATAGGGGTGATGGAAGGATGGTCAGCGCCTGAGAGCTGCGGCCGACCACCATGACCCCGCACTCCCTTCCCTCTGTTGCTAGATATCTCGAGATGTACGTTGTAATATGTATATGTGCTTTGCCTTAGTAGCCCAGTCCAGATTGTATTTTCTTACTCATCCTTCCCCTTACCTTTACCATTTTCCCCCATCTTTTACGGGGCGCCTTGTGGCGACCCATCAGCGTTCCTGTTCTGTAACCCTGTACATTGTTTGTTTGTCTAATCTTGAACGGGTTTGCGCTGAAAACAAAGTTTCGTTGTACTTGTGCAATGACAATAAAGACCTATCTATCTATCTATCTATCTATCTATCTATCTATCTATCTATCTATCTATCTATCTATCTCCCAGGGAGCTATCAAGGGGATGGGTCAATTGCAGAGGACAAATTTCACCACACATTGTGTGTGTGACAATCATTGGTACTGTAACTTTAACTTAACTTAACTGAATATGTATTCTGCTATATTTTACTAGCTTGGTTTTCACAAAAATCTTCGAGAACAGGGGTCCCCAAACTAAGGCCCGCCGGTATCCAAAATCCGGCCCGCGGGAAGTCCCATGTTAAAAAAAAAAAAGACTTCCTAGTTTGGTTTGTTCTTCAGTGACTTTACCCCTGCTTCTGAGCACTATTATTCTCACCTGTTCTTGGTTGGCATTCAGGAGGCCCATATTCCCCTGATCGCCAATCAGGAATGTTTATCTACCAGTGTCGACTGCCCCTTGGTACTCTTTCATCGTCTTATGTTCGTGTTTGCACGACCTGTATTATTGCCTTCTGCCTGGTACTTAATTAAATGACCTTCTGATCTGCTCCTCGCCTCCTGTCTCTCTACATCCTGGGGTCATGCCAACCTCAAGCATGTGCAACAGTGCCACTAAAGTTTGGGATGATGTCGTTTACACTTGATCAGATGAACCGTAGCTGTAATTAAAGATCATTTGTCACTGGTCTGAGTTAATGATATATCATTATAAGGGTCATCTATTATACAATATAGCAAACATTGGCAACACAATGCAAATAGTGCTGAACATACACCGTAAGGCAGGTGTCATCTCAGAATTATTGAGCAGAGGATATCTGAATGTGCAAACAGCCTGCTCAATTTAATCAATGGACATCTGTCTGGAGAGTCTGGCTCAAGTTCACTGCTTGTTTGCGCATAGCTTATATCAGAGATTCATTTTAAGCGGCTGAATGTCTTTGCCTGGGCAGAAGAAGAAAAATCACACAAAAATAATATTATATTTTCCTTCTTAAAGGCCTACTGAAACCCACTACTACCGACCACGCAGTCTGATAGTTTATATATCAATGATGAAATCTTAACATTGCAACACATGCCAATACGGCCGGGTTAGTTTACTAAAGTGCAATTTTAAATTTTGCGCGAAATATCCTGCTGAAAACGTCTCGGTATGATGACACCTGCGCGTGACGTAACGGATTGTAGAGGACATTTTGGGACAGCATGGTGGCCAGCTATTAAGTCGTCTGTTTTCATCGCAAAATTCCAAGGTATTCTGGACATCTGTGTTGGTGAATCTTTTGCAATTTGTTCAATGAACAATGGAGACAGCAAAGAAGAAAGCTGTAGGTGGGAAGCGGTGTATTGCGGCCGACTGCAGCAACACAAACACAGCTGGTGTTTCATTATTTACATTCCCGGAAGATGACAGTCAAGCTTTACCATTGGCCTGTGGAGAACTGGGACAACAGAGACTCTTACCAGGAGGACTTTGAGTTGGCTGCGCAGACGCGGTACCGTGAGTACACATGCAGCTGCGGCTTCCAAACATTTGATTGCTTGCCCGTACGTGCGTGCTGCTATGCGCATGTCACGTACGCAACTTTGGGGACTTTGGGGAAATATATGTGCTGTATGAACTTTGGGGAGGTGAACGGTACTTTGGGCTGTGGGATTGAGTGTGTTGTGCAGGTGTTTGAGTTGTAATGGCGGGTTATATGGACGGGAGGGGGGAAGTGTTTGTTATGCGGGATTAATTTGTGGCATATTAAATATAAGCCTGGTTGTGTTGTGGCTAATAGAGTATATATATATGTCTTGTGTTTATTTACTGTTTTAGTCATTCCCAGCTGAATATCAGGTCCCACCCGCCTCTCACAGCATCTTCCCTATCTGAATCTACCTTCTCCCCCTTGGTTCTATTTTTAGGAAGTACAGTATTGCATTTCATTTTTATGCCGATGATTGCCAGATTTATTTTCCCATGGCACAAAATAACACGGTTCAAAGTCTTATTGACTGCCTGCACGACATCAAAGTCTGGCTTTCAGCTAACTTCCTGAGCCTAAATGAAGACAAAACAGAAGTTATGTTGTTCGGTCCAAGTCGCTCTCCCTCCCCCAACGTTGACCTCGGCACTCTGACCCCGTATCTCAGCGACTCTGTCACAAACCTGGGGGTAAAGTTTGACTCAGATTTTAAATTCGAAAAACAAATCAGCAGCGTCGTTCAAAAAAGCTTTTATCAATTACGCCAAATAGCGAAAGTGAAACCGCTTCTATCAAGACATGATCTTGAGAAATTAATCCACGCTTTTATCTCGACTCGTCTTGATTACTGTAATGCCCTGTATGTTGGCATTAGCCAGGCCTCCCTCGCCCGCCTGCAGCTCGTGCAGAACTCTGCTGCTCGTCTGCTAACACAGACCCGCAGACGTGAGCACATCACCCCTATTTTAGCGTCCCTTCACTGGCTCCCTGTGCGTTACCGAATACATTTTAAACTCCTTTTATTTGTTTTTAAATGTCTAAACAACCTCGCGCCAACCTATCTCTCCGACCTCCTTCAGCCTTACTGCCCCACCCGATCCTTAAGATCAGCCGATCAGCTGCTGTTGACGGTCCCTGACACAAGGCTGAAGCTTAGAGGTGACAGAGCTTTCGCCGTTGCTGCTCCCAAGCTCTGGAACGACCTACCCCTGAGTGTTAGACAAGCCTCCTCTCTTCCTGTTTTTAAATCTCTCTTAAAAACATACTTTTATTCCATGGCTTTTAACACTGAGTGATATCCATCCTGCAATGGCGCCCCATAATACACCTGCTGTGATCCTGTTTTTATGTTTTTATGTTTTTATTAATTCTATTTTAATTATTTATTTTTTATCATGTTCTGTTTGTGTTGTGTTGTGTTTGCTCGGTACTCGTTTTATCTTTTAACCTGCTCATTGTACAGCACTTTGGCTACCCCTGTGGTAAATTTTAAATGTGCTTTATAAATAAAGTTGATTTGATTTGATTTGATTTGAATCGCTCCCACTGCCCTCTAGTCCTTCACTCTCACTTTCCTCATCCACAAATCTTTCATCCTCGCTCAAATTAATGGGGAAATCGTCGCTTTCTCGGTCCGAATCGCTCTCGCTGCTGGTGGCCATGATTGTAAACAATGTGCAGATGTGAGGAGCTCCACAACCTGTGACGTCACGCTACTCGTCTGCTACTTCCGGTACAGGCAAGGCTTTTTTATCAGCGACCAAAAGTTGCGAACTTTATCGTCGATGTTCTCTACTAAATCCTTTCAGCAAAAATATGGCAATATCGGGAAATGATCAAGTATGACACATAGAATGGACCTGCTATCCCCGTTTAAATAAGAAAATCGCATTTCCGTAGACCTTTAAAGAGGCCATATTACTATATATTATTATTTGTTTTTCTACATTTAAAATCCTTCCTTGTTATTTGGTCCAACTGTTGCAAAGATTATGTTTTACAGACCGTTTTAGAGCCGCTTTATGACTGTCTTCTCAGACTGGTCTTATTGGACACCTCGGTCTCCTTGGACGTGTTTGTGTGTCCTCTCAATTGCTCTGTTGATTGCTATTCTGAATGTTGCTGGGTCGGGTTTGGTTTTGGAATTGGCTTGCATTATTATGGTATTGTTGTGTATTGTTTTGTTGGGTTGATTAATAAAAATAAAAAAATTAAAAATAAACAATTCATCATGCTTCAGTTGATGAATGAACAAAGAACCACACGGAGAAAAAGCTGCCATCTACAACTGTTGTCTCTCGAGAATTCTTTGAAGGTATGTCACGTTAATGTTTTCACATTTGCAAGCTTTTCGTAAGCATGTGGCTAGCTGGCTAACGTTACAATCTAACGTGTAACTTGTGCAAGAAATTGGGGAATTTTCTCTGGCCCTATAGACAAGTCAGCATCTGAAATACCTCACTCTGAAGGGCTAGATCAGTGGTTCTTAACCTGGGTTCGATCGAACCCTAGGGGTTCGGTGAGTTGGGCTCAGGGGTTCGGCGGAGGTCAAGACACACCCGACTCATCGTGTAAATAAAACCTTCTTCTTATCGGCGTATTACGGATACGGCAACAGTAGAAGTCACACTGATTTGCAGGTGTGTAATTTGTTGTGAGTTTATGCACTGTGTTGGTTTTGTTCTTTGAACAAGGTGATGTTCATGCACGGTTCATTCTGTGCACCAGTAATAAAAGGTAACACTTTAGTATGGGTAGCATATTCACCATTAATTAGTTGCTTATTAACATGCAAATTAGTAACATATTGGCTCTTAACTAGTCATTATTAAGTACATATTAATGCTTTATTATAACCCTAGCCCCAACCCTCTAACCCTAACCAAATAACTCTAAATTAAGTCTTTGTTACTTAGGATATGTTCCCCATACTAAAGTGTTACCAAAAACATATAACTTTGTTTTTGAATTTGAAAAAAACCAAAACATTTTATTTTTCACTAAAGAAGGGTTCGGTGAATGCGCATATGAAACTGGTGGGGTTCGGTACCTCCAACAAGGTTAAGAACCACTGGGCTAGATTGATACCCAAGACCCCTCGTTATGCCCACTACTCCTACTTGCAAAAGGTCAGTGGGACACCACTACCTTCATGGGATTGGGAAAATTGTAGGGATAGGGCTAGGGTTGTACGGAATACGGGTATTAGTATCGTACCGCGATACTAATTAATCATATTTGGTACTATGCCGCCTCTAAAAAGTACCGTTCCCCCACTCCCCGGTCGTCGTCACTTTGCTGGTTTTGCGAGCAGAGGAGCATGTTCGGCAGCGCACACAGAGTGTAGACAGAAAAGGGAGAATGGACACATGTTGACTTAAAAACTAACAATAATGGTGAAGTTAAAACACTGAAACACGCTCAGGTAGAGGTGCTTCAAGACATGGCTAGCCAGCTAGCGGCTAACATCCATCCGCAGTCTACAGTGTTTTAGCTACTTCTAAATCACTAATCCTGGTCTCCATGGCGACAAATAAAGTAAGTTTCTTACAAGTTTCATTATCACTGGAGGACGAGGAATAGTTAAACATGCTTCACTACACACCGTAGCTCACCGGCGCCACAATGTAAACAAATGCCATTGGTGGATCTACACTTGACATCCACTGTAATGATACCAAGTACAGGAGCGTAGCTAGTCGATACTACTATGATTACATCGATATTTTTTTTTTGTGATATTCATCACAAAATCTTTCGTTTTTTTTTTTTATTCATGTTATGTTTTTATAAACTCAGGAAGTATTTGTGGTATCATCCAAAACTAATGTAAAGTATCAAACAACAGAAGAATAAGTGATTATTACATTTTAACAGAAGTGTAGATAGAACATGTTAAAAGAGAAAGTAAGCGGATATTAACAGTAAATGAACAAGTAGATTAATAATCATTTTTTACAGTTTGTCCCTCATAATGTTGACAAAATAATAGAATGACAAATGACACAATATGTTACTGCATACGTCAGCAGACTAATTAGGAGTCTTTGTTTGTTTACTTACTACTAAAAGACAAGTTGTCTAGTATGTTCACTATTTTATTTAAGGACTAAACTGCAATAATAAACATATGTTTAATGTACCCTAAGATTTTTTGTTAAAATAAAGCCAATAATGACATTTTTTGTGGTCCCCTTTATTTAGACAAGTACTGAAAAGTATCAAAATACAACACTCGATAGGGCTAAAAAAAATAGGACGAGGTGGTGTATTGGGACTGGCCTTAAGTCTGTCTGTGTCTTTTATAGTCGGTAAAACTATGAGAGACACATTTTGTGCGCCATGATACCAGAAAAAATAGGAGATGGGGAGAAAAAGGCATTTTACCCCATTCCCAAAGATCCCGAAAGACGACACAGATGGATTACAGCCATAAAACATGTTAGAAGCCAGCAGAAGAGAACTAAGCTTTCCATTATCGTCCAAAGTGAACATATCATAACAGGAAAGGAGTATAACCCTTTCTACAATATAATAAGCATTTCATTATCCGTCAGGATGGTTTCTTGCATTTTGTTTTATTATTATTAAAGGCCAGCTGGACCCATGTGTTGTTACTCTAATTTTGCAAGGCTAACCCACAGAAGCTGAATATAGTGGTACCTCAACTTACGGTTCCACGACCAAGCTCCCATCTCAAATCAGTGCCACCAATTGAAATTAAAATCAATTTTAATCTTTTGTTGCTCTCTGGTGCAGTTCTCCACTGGTTTACTTCTTATATAAATGGAAGAACTTTTAATGTTGTTTTTAATGATGTAATGTCCAATGTGTCCAACCTGTCATGTGGTGTGGCCCAGGGTTCTGTTCTGGGGCCTGTTTTATTAGGGACTGCAATGACCCTTTGGGACAGAGGACCCTATTGTAATTGTAAGGTTTTATTATTATTATACCGGCCGCCTCTTTGAGCTGTAATTTGACCCCTTTAACATGCTTCAAAACTCACCAAATTGGACGCGCACATCAGGACTGGCGAAAAATGCCATCTAATGAAAAAACCAAACCCCAAAACTCAAAATTACGCACTAGCGCCCCCTCGGAAAAAACACAGACAAAACTGCCTGTAACTTCCAGTAGGAATGTCGTAGAGACATGAAACAAAAATCTCTATGTAGGTGTCACTTAGACCTAGATTTCATACAATAACATTCTTCAGCATAAATCAACCGGAAGTTGACAATTTGCCCTTCAAAACAAAAGTTTTGTAAAAATAGTCACTTTTGCCTCTTTGAGCTGTAATTTGACCCCCTTAACATGCTTCAAAACTCACCAAACTGGACACACACATCAGGGCTGGTGAAAATTGCAACCTAATAAAAAAAATACCCCAAAACTCAAAATTGCGCTCTAGTGCCCCCTAGGAAGAAAAATCAAATCAAATCAAATCAACTTTATTTATAAAGCACATTTAAAATTTACCACAGGGGTAGCCAAAGTGCTGTACAATGAACAGGTTAAAAGATAAAACGAGTACCGAGCAAACACAACACAACACAAACAGAACACGATAAAAAATAAATAATTAAAATAGAAGGAATAAAAACATAAAAACATTAAAACAGGTTCACAGCAGGTGTATTATGAAAACACAGAAACAACTGCTCCTAGGAAGAAAACAGACAAAACTGCCTGTAACTTCCAGTAGGAATGTCGTAGAGACATGAAACGAACACCTTTATGTAGGTCTCATTTAGACCTACATTTCATTAATTGACAACCTCCAGCAAAAATCAACAGAAAGTTTTCAATTCCCCTTCAAAACAAAAGTTTTGTAAAAACCGGTCACCTTTTTTCCAAATATTATCTCCTCTGAGTGCATTTGTCGTGTCGAAAGAGTTTTAATTACTGCTCCGGTTTGGATTGTATGTGCCGTCAAAGCCGGTCCCGTCCATTGCTGCTTGCAGCTTTAATTTGTGTTGTATCTGATGCCGCTTTGGAGGTTTGATCAGTAGTTTTAAAAATGTTTCTTATCATTTATATGCAGATGATATTCAACTGTTACGCTCCTTCAATGATTCAGAGTTTCACTTTTAATCTGAGTTCTTGGAGTGCGTATCCTGTGTTAAAAACTGGTTGTCCTCAAATTTCCTCCAGATAAATTCAAACAAAACGGAAAGTCTGATAATTGCTCCAGATAAAAAGATCCCCCTGATCAAGAACTCCCTTGGTGCATCTGTTGAAAGCAGCCTCAGAAACCTTGGGGTTGTGTTGGATCAGTCCATGTCTTTGGAGGGTCTACTGACCAAAAACTGTTTTTATCATCTCAGAAATATCTCTAAAGTGGGAAATTTGTTGTCGAAATTGGATCTGGAAATGATCATTCACACGTTCATTAGGTCTCGCATTGGCTATTGCAATTCTCTCTTACCTATCTTCAACAAGTCAATGCTAAAGAGACTTCAGACTGTACAAAATGCGGCTGCCAGACGTTTGACCGGTGCACCCAGAACTGTCCATATCATCCCCGTTGTATCCAGTCTTCATTGGCTAAATTCTGCATTGAGTTTAAAATTTGAGTCCTGACATTTCATGCATTGCATGGTGGGGCCTCTCAGTACATCACTGACTTGTTATGCCCCTACTCTTCAGGGTCTTCAGGCCAGGGTCTTCTAAAGATCCCAAAACTTGTAAAAAGAAAAAACCTGGCTGTGGAGGTCTTGCTCCTCCGGGTTCCCTGGACCGCCAATGACGGACATGACAGCCGTGTTCATCTTTGTGAACAATGATTTATTCTTCAATGAGTTGTGCTTTTCAGCCATGTGAAAGTCTCTTGCCCCCATTCTCCACCATCAACCACCTCCTCTCCTTCCCGACTGCTGCCAGACAAACACTCACAGCTGTGTCATCTGCACCTGTCACTAATCTCGAAGCCGATCCTGACCCACCTCGCTTCGCCCCCCCCCCACACTGGCATTCCAGGCTATAGCTCCCAGACTCTGGAACAATTTGCACCAGTCCCTATGTGATCTTGACTGTGTTGAAACTTTTAACATTTCAAAACTTCTATTTTTAGTAAAGCTTTTAGTTAATGCACCTTTTAACTATCATTTTTAATCCACTTTGTATCCGTTTCATGATGCTGCCCATGTTGTTTTAATTGAATTGTTTTACTTCACCTATGTTTTGTACAGTGCTTTGTGATCTTATCTGTGAAAAGCGCTTCATAAATACAATTTACTTACTTACTACGAGTGATTCACAAATTGTAGCGCTAATACAAGCGTGATGCAAGTTACTGTATTTATAGAGAGAAGTGCAGAAATTTCTGATCCACGAACGATTGCATTGATAGGAGTCGGGTTTTATTGCATGAATGTAACTGTAATAGATGCAAAAAGCACAATGGGTGCATTATACGGACCACTTTGGTTTAACCTACAGTATTTACATTTTGTATCTGTGTGATTAAAATGTGCAGTAAATTCGGAAGACTTGAAGATTTTATTCTCGCTGCTGCTTCTCCTGCCAAGAAGGCAATGTAAACAAAACGAGTCACCACATTTGGAGCTCTCCACTCCCTAAATATAAATAAAGTTGATTTGATTTGATTAAATAGCACCTGGTAGTCCTATCTGAAGTCCACATTCATACAGTGGATCAGGAAAGTATTCACAGCACTTCACTTTTTCCACATTTTGCATTGTTATAAATAGATGTTTGTCCTCAAAAATTCTACAGACAATAACCCATAATGACAATCAGATTTTTTTAAATTTTTTGCACATTTATTAAGAAATAATTGTGGACTTGGAGTAGGCATTCGACCGTGTCCCCAGGGAAGTCCTGTGGGGAGTGTTTAGAGTGTATGGGGTATCGGACTGTCTGATTGTAGCGGTCTGCTCCCTGTATGATCAGTATCAGAGCTTGGTCCGCATTGCCGGCAGTAAGTTGGACCCGTCTCCAGTGAGGGGTTGGACTCCGCCAAGGCTGCCCTTTGTCACCCATTCTATTCATAACATTTATGGACAGAATTTCTAGGCGCAGTCAGGGCGTTGAGGGGATCCGGTTTGGTGGCTGCAGGATTGGGTCTCTGCTTTTTGCAGATTATGTGGTCCTGATGGCTTCATCTGGCCAGGATCTTCAGCTCTCACTGGATCGGTTCTCAGCCGAGTGTGAAGCGACTGGGATGAGAATTAGCACCTCCAAGTCTGAATCCATGGTTCTCGCCCAGAAAAAGATGGAGTGCCATCTCCGGGCTGGGGAGGAGATCTTGCCCCATGTGGAGGAGTTCAAGTACCTCGGAGTCTTGTTCAAGAGTGAGGGAAGAGTGGATCGTGAGCTCGACAGGTGGATCGGTGCAGCGTCTTCAGTAATGCGGACGCTGTATCGATCCTTTGTGGTGAAGAAGGAGCTGAGCCGGAAGGCAAAGCTCTCAATTTACCGGTCGATCTACGTTCCCATCCTCACCTATGGTCATGAGCTTTGGGTTATGACCGAAAGGACAAGATCACGGGTACAAGCGGCCGAAATGAGTTTCCTCCGCCGGGTGGCGATCTCTCTCCCTTAGAGATCATTATTCATGCGTTCGTTACGTCTCGTCTCGATTACTGTAGCGTATTATTTTTGGGTCTCCCTATGTCTAGCATTAAAAGATTACAGTTGGTACAAAATGCGGCTGCTAGACTTTTGACTCGAAGAAGAAAGTTTGATCATATTACGCCTATACTGGCTCACCTGCACTGGCTTCCTGTGCACTTAAGATGTGACTTTAAGGTTTTACTACTTACGTATAAAATACTACACGGTCTAGCTCCAGCCTATCTTGCCGATTGTATTGTACCATATGGCCCGGCAAGAAATCTGCGTTCAAAGAACTCCGGCTTATTAGTGATTACCAGAGCCCAAAAAAGGTCTGCGGGCTATAGAGCGTTTTCTATCGGGGCTCCAGTACTATGGAATGCCCTCCCGGTAACAATTAGAGATGCTACCTCAGTAGAAGCATTTAAGTCCTATCTTAAAACTAATTTGTATACTCTCGCCTTTAAATAGACCCCCCTTTTTTAGACCAGTTGATCTGCCGTTTCTTTTCTTTTCTCCTCTGCTCCCCTCTCCATTGTGGAGGGGGAGACACACAGGTCCGGTGGCCATGGATGAAGTGCTGGCTGTCCAGAGTCGGGACCCGGGGTGGACCGCTCGCCTGTGCAACGGTTGGGAACATCTCTGCGCTGCTGACCCGTCTCCGCTCGGGATGGTTTCCTGCTGGCCCCACTATGGACTGGACTCTTACTATTATGTTGGATCCACTATGGACTGGATTCTCACAATATTATGTCAGACCCACTCGACATCCATTGCATTCGGTCTCCCCTAGAGGGGGGGGGGGGGATTACCCACATATGCGGTCCTCTCCAAGGTTTCTCATAGTCATTCAAATCGACGTCCCACTGGGGTGAGTTTTTCCTTGCCCTTATGTGGGCTCTGTACCGAGGATGTCGTTGTGGCTTGTGCAGCCCTTTGAGACACTTGTGATTTTGGGCTATATAAATAAACATTGATTGATTGATTGAGATAGGGTGAGAAGCTCTGCCATCCGGGAAGAGCTCAAAGTAAAGCCACTGCTCCTCCACATGGAGAGGAGCCAGATAAGGTGGTTCGGGCATCTGGTCAGGATGCCACCGGAACGCCTCCCTAGGGAGGTGTTTAGGGCACGTCCGACCGGTAGGAGGCCACGGGGAAGACCCAGGACACGTTGGGAAGACTATGTCTCCGGGCTGGCCTGGGAACGCCTCGGGATCCCCCGAGAGGGGCTGGACGAAGTGGCTGGGGAGAGGGAAGTATATGTTTCTCAGCTTAGGCTGCTGCCCCCGTGACCCGACCTTGGATAAGCGGAAGAAAATGGATGGATGGATGGATATTAAAAATTAAAAAACGCATATACATAAGTATTCACAGCCTTTGCTCAATACTTTCTTCATACATCTACGGCAGCAAATACAGTAAGTCTTTTTGAATATGATGCCACAAGATTGGCACACCTATCTTTGGGCAGTTCCGCCCATTCCTCTTTGCAGCATCTCTCAAGCTCCATCAGATTGGATGAGAAGTGTTTCTTTTCATCCAGGATGTCTCTGTACATTGCTGCATTCATCTTCGTCTAGTCAGGGACGAGACCAAGAACCTCATGGTCACTCTGTCAGAGCTCCAGCACTCCTCTGTGGAGAGAGGAGAACCCTCCAGCAGGACAATCCACTATTCAGGCCTGTATGGTATAGTGGCCAGACAGAAGTTTGCCAAAATGCACCTGAAAGACTCAAAGATTGAAAGATTGAACACTTTGGCGTGAATGCCAGGCATCATGTTTGGAAAAAACCGGGCACCGCTCATCACCAGGCCAATCCCATCCCTGCATTAAAGCATGGTGGTGGCAGCATCATGCTGTGGGGATGGTTGTCAGCGGCAGGAACTGGGAGACTACAGTCGGGATAGAGGGAAAGATGAATGCAACAATGTACAGAGACATCATTGATGAAAACTAGCTCTTCTCATCGATCCTGATGGAGCTTAAGAGGTGTTGCAAAGAGGAAACGGACGAAGAAAAATGAGTGAAACTGCCCAAAGATAGGCGTTCCAAGCTTGTGGCATCGTATTCAAAAAGACATGAGGCTGTAAATGCTGCCTGAGGTGAAGCAACAAAGTATTGAGCAAATTATGTGAATACTTATGTGCATGTGATTTTTTAATTTTTTTATTTTTAACATATTTGCAAAAATAAAAAATAAATTTAAACAATTTCACATTGTCATTATGCAGAATTTTGAGGACAAACAAGTACTGTATTTTTCGGACTATAAGGCGCACTTAAAATCCTTTAATTTCTCCAAAATAGACAGTGCGCCTTATAACCCGATGCGCCTAATGTATGGAATAATTCTAGTTGTGCTTATCGACCTCGAAGCAATTTTATTTGGTACATAGTGTAATGATAAGTGCGACCAGTAGATGGCAGTCACACAAGAGATACGTGTAGACTGCAATATGACGCCAGTAAACAACAGCAAAACTTTAAATGTTTCATTGAAAATAAATAACATTACACACGGCGCTCAAAAATCCGTCAAAATGTTTTAGTATGACTTTGAAGCCGCATCCCCTTGATGGATTGTCGGCCCATTAAGGCTACCGTAGTCAGAGATACACGTTTTACTATGGTTTGTGTATAAGGGCACCCATTAGCAGACATTATCTGGCGTTTTGTTTCACAATATTATGCAAAACCAACTTTTCTTACCTTCTGGTACCTGCTGATGTTTATTTGAAATCTGCACAAGTCCTGAAAATTTGCGCACGTAGTCTGTGCCGATTCCGTAGTCGATAAGCTTCTTATTTTTCCTCGTTCTTCTTGTTATGGGACATTCACCCTCTCCTGTTGCCATTTCTAATATAAAGTAGTGTAAAGTTCTAACTTATATCTCTCTATGGAAGCGCTAAAACATTTTACATTATTCACCCAAGGAACTTTAGTTGTTAGGGTCGGATGGTTTTTCACGTGACATATTTCCGGTGTTGTTGTTGCACTAGTGAGCCACGGATGAGGAGATGCTGCTCTGTTATTGATTGAAGTAAAGTCTGAATGTCATTAAAACAGTTAGTTCCATCTTTTGACACTTCTTCCACTCCCGTCCTTGCACGCTACACTGCGACAACAAAGATGACGTGGAGAAGACGCTGTCGAAGTGGAGGCACGTAAATAAGACCGCCCACAAAACGGCGCATCCTGGAGCGACTGTCAGAAAGCGACTTGAAGATGATCTGTAAAACATCATCTATGCAACATTTTGACCAAAGAACCACCATCACATGTTATGTAGACCAGTATTTTTCAACCACTAGTGTGCCGTAAAATACAGTCTGGTGTGCCATGGGAGATTATCTAATTTCACCTATTTGGGTTAAAAATATTTTTTGCAAACCAGTAATTATAGTCTGAAAATGATGTGTTGTTGTTGAGTGTCGGTGCTGTAATACTCTTCCATATCAGTAGGTGGCAGCCGGTAGCTAATTGCTTTTAAATGTCCGAAACAGCGGGAGGCAGCGTGCAGGTAAAAAGGTGTATAATATTTAAACCAAAAATAAACAAAAGGTGAGTGCCCCTAAGAAAAGGCATTGAAGTTTAGGGAAGGCTATGCAGGACGAAACTTAAACTGAACTGGCTACAAAGTGAACAAAAACAGAATGCTGGACAACAGCGAAGACTTACTGTGGAGAAAAGACATGTATATTCGAACATGACAATCAACAATGTCCCCAAAAAGAAGGATAAAAACAACTGAAATATTCTTGATTGCTAAAACAAATTAGATGCGGGAAATATCGCTCACAGGAAGACATGAAACTGCTACAGGAAAATACCAAAAAAAGAGAAAACGCCACCAAAATAGGAGCGCAAGACAAGAACTAAAACACTACACACAGGAAAACAGCAAAAAACTCAAAATAAGTCAGGGCGTGATGTGACACGTGGTGACAGTACACCTACTTTGAGACAAGAGCTATATTGATGCACGCTTGGTTATGGTTTAAAGTCATATCCAACAATTGCGACGACAACTTTTTATTGTCAACTGAGTTTTGTTTTTTTAATGATTTCTGTTGGTGGTGTGCCTACGGATTTTATCAACGCAAAAAATATGCCCTGGCTCAAAAAAGGTTGAAAAACACTGATGTAGACCACAAGGAAGTCTTTTACATTTAGAAAAAAACAATCATAATATGACCCCTTTTAATGCACCTTTTGTATGAAAAAAGACCTGAATAGACCGGAAAATATGGTATGCATTCCCTTTCTGGAATAAGGCTGTAACACAAATGTGGAAAAAGATGAAATGAAAATAAATACTTCCCAGATGCAGTGTAGATGAAGACCAACTCGTGGTGCCAACACAATACAATTAAATGACACAGACTATGCAGGTACTAAACAACACTTCCACATAGGGATGATACTAGAAACCGGTTTTCCCGGTTGTTCGATAAGAAAAGAACCGAGTCCTCGGACTCCAATCCCTTTTTGAGAACCGGTACCCGTTATCGAGACCACTATAGTAAAGAAAAAGAGTTGGTTCCTTATTCAAATCCCTGGGAACGAATCCCGTCCCGATCAGAAATGCCCCTTGAGACATCACAAGAAATGACGTCACGTAGCTCAGTCATTAGGCGCAGATAGGGAAAGCAGGAAAAACAATGGACCGGACGGAAAAAGCGCTCCAAGGTGTAATAAAGTTCAAAACAAAAAGGTATAATCCAATGAATAACTTTACTGAGAGATTTGAGCAGGGTACAAACACATGACGAACACTTTTACGACCAACCGGAAACATAGCAACCAGGCTAGCAACGCACCTCCTTTACGGCAGCTGTCGCAACGTTCTTACAGCAACCGCAGCACATACATATATATACAACATATAGCTCCCTTTTTTAACTTTTGTTTTTTTTTCCTTGTAAACAAAACAAAATCACACTGTATATGTGTTGTCTGTCTAATTATAAATAATGCAGACGAGGCGTGTTGGCTGAGTTCTTGACGTTTACTTTCACAGCGTGCTCATAACCTCATTCTTAGCTGCCGACGTGACAACATGCAACAACACTTTTCGGGGCAACCGCGCATGCTCGTAACTCCCGGTGCATGCTGGGTAGTGTAGTTGTTATATTCCCTAGCTCAGGGGTCGGCAACCCGCGGCTCCGGAGCAGCATGCGGCTCTTTGATCACTCTGATGCGGCTCGCCAGCTTACTTTCCGACCCCTCGATTTTCCCGGGAGACATCCGGATATCAGTGCCTCTCATAGGAAACTCCCGGAAAAGGGCGTGGCATGATGGTACAGCATTTGGCGCCCTCTACGAGCTGCATTAACAGCGTACAAGCCCAACCACTTATTGTGCAGTATGCGTCTTTCGCTTGCACAATAACATGACAGCAAGGCATACTTGGTCAACAGCCACACAGGTTACACTGACGGTGGCCATATAAAACAACTTTAACACTCTTACTAATAATGTGCCACACTTTGAACCAAAACCAAACAAGAATGACAAACACATTTCGGGAGAACATCTGCACCTTAACACAACATAAACACAACAGAACAAATACCCAGAATCCCATGCAGCCCTGACTCTTCCGGGCTACATTATACACCCCTGCTACCACCAAACCCTGCAACCACCCCAACCCTGCCCCTGCTCCCTCCCACATCACACTCTTCGTAGAATTTTCTTTCAATAAAGAAATAAAGTGCAAAAATGTCAAAGCATCATAACAAACAGTTATGTCAAATAGCAGCAGAAGTGCACTTTTTGGAGAGCTGTATTATTTTCAGTTTTGTGCCCAAGGGACTGATTTTATTTAACACTACATTATTATTTATACACCTATAGTGATCACAGAGACAGGTTGTTTTTGTGTTACTGTATATATTTTTTTTTCTGAAAAATCCCACTTAATATACTTTGGGTAACAACAGTCAATAATTATTTATTTTATTTTATTTTTTTAGGTGGGGTAACAGTCAATATTTATTTATTTATTAGATTTTATTTTTTTCTTATATAATAAAAGTGAGCTTTTGTTGAACCAAATAGTGTGTGTTTTTTTCCTATGTCTGGACTCGATAAGACAATCGATAAGGAATCGGTTCAATAAGAGGATTTGATAATAGGCTCGAACTCGATAATTTCTTATCAAACATCATCCCTACTTCCACACTAAAATAAACATACAGTAAAGTTATGTCAACCCTAACCAGCAGCAGGCCAGCAATTAGATATAAACAACGTTGCTTTGCAGTCGAACTTGTTTCCAATTTACTGCTGCAGCTCGTCTATTTGTTTTGCTGCGGCGTGTCATCGCCACAAGCCCGTCACGCATCGCGGCGCTTTTATGCAAACACGCAACTGGGCCAAGAGTGCTCGGTGTTCTTTCAAAAGCTCACAGTCAGCAATTAAAACAATAATAAATGTTTGTTTTTTTTACTTTCCCATCTCAAGCAAGCGGACGATAAAGCCATCGGAAGTGTATTTAAGTCTTCTAGGGAACATTTATCCAAACTAATCAAATGACGTAATTGTATTCCGTTTCTTACCTCCTCTTGCTTCAGCATCTGCTCCTTCAGCTTCTCCACCATCTGGCTCTGGTAGTCTATCTCAGCATCCTGCAGCGACACATGTACATGTAATGGTATTTCAATATACCGGTAAGTAGAAGCTTCTATTAAAGGGGAGCTGCACTTTTTTTTTTTTTTAATGTTAACTATCATTCACAACCCCTTTGTAAGATAAGAACACATGTTTTGGTAACACTTTAGTATAGGGAACATATTCACCATTAATTAGTTGCTTATTAACATGCAAATTAGTAACATATTGGCTCTTTTATAGTCATTATTAAGTACTTATTAATGCCTTATTCTGCATGGCCCATTACTAACCCTAACCTTCCAACCCTAACCCTGACCAAATAACTCTAAATTAAGTCTTTGTTACTTAGAATATGTTCCCCATACTTAAGTGTTACCCTCTTTTTTTTATGCATTCTAAGTCGTAAAATGCAGCAAGTAGGAGGTGGCTAACAATGCAGATGATTGGAGTACTCTATTGCAGTTTTTTTCCATTTTTTCTGAGCCAAGGCACATTTTTTTCATTGAAAAAATTCTGAGACACACCACCAGCCGAAAACGTAAAAAAATGCAACTCAGTAGCCGATATTGACAATAAAAAGTTGTTCTCGCAATTGTTGTATATGAATTCAAACCATAACCAAGCATGCATCAATGTAGCTCTTGTCTCAAAGTAGGTGTCACATTACGCCGTGACTTATTTGGAGTTTTTTTGGTGTTCAATGTTTTAAGTATTGTGTTGTGCTCCTCTTTTGGTGGCTTTTCCCCCTTTTGTTGGTATTTCCCTGTTGTTGTTGAACAGAAAAGAGAACGTTGTGGTGTGGTATATGTTTAAAATGAGCAAAACACCTAAATACTATATATAGTGTCCTGGGCATGACGTGTGGTGACTGACTGTGCACCAGTCTCCCCACGTTAAACTACAAACCCTGTTTCCATATGAGTGGGGAAATTGTGTTAGATGTAAATATAAACGGAATACAATGATTTGCAAATCCTTTTCAACCCATATTCAATAGAATGCACTACAAAGACAAGATATTTGATGTTCAAAGTCTTAAACCTTTTTTTTTTTTTTTGCAAATAATAATTAACTTAGAATTCCATGGCTGCAACACGTGCCAAAGTAGTTGGGAAAGGGCATGTTCACCACTGTGTTACATGGCCTTTCCTTTTAACAACACTCAGTAAACGTTTGGGAACTGAGGAGACACATTTTTTAAGCTTCTCAGGTGGAATTATTTCCCATTCTTGCAGTCCGGGGGTCTCTGTTGTGGTATTTTAGGCTTCATAATGCGCCACACATTTTCAATAGGAGACAGGTCTGGACTACAGGCAGGCCAGTCTAGTACCCGCACTCTTTTACTATGAAGCCACGTTGATGTAACACGTGCCTTGGTATTATCTTGCTGAAATAAGCAGGGTCGTCCATGGTAACGTTGCTTGGATGGCAACGTATATTGCTCCAAAACCTGTATGTACCTTTCAGCATTAATGGCGCCTTCACAGATGTGTAAGTTACCCATGTCTTGGGCACTAATACACCCCCATACCATCACAGATGCTGGCTTTTCAACTTTGCGCCTATAACAATCCGGATGGTTCTTTTCCTCTTTGGTCCGGAGGACAAGACGTCCACAGTTTCCAAAAACAATTTGAAATGTGGACTCGTCAGACCACAAAACAGTTTTCCACTTTGTATCAGTCCATCTTAGATGAGCTCAGGCCCAGCGAAGCCGACTGCGTTTCTGGGTGTTGTTGATAAACAGTTTTCGCCTTGCATAGAAGAGTTTTAACTTGCACTTACAGATATAGCGACCAACTGCAGTTACTGACAGTGGGTCTCTGAAGTGTTCTTGAGCCTATGTGGTGATATCCTTTACACACTGATGTCGCTTGTTGATGCAGTACAGCCTGAGGGATCGAAGGTCACAGGCTTATCTGCTTACGTGCAGTGATTTCTCTAGATTCTCTGAACCCTTTGATGATATTACGGACCGTAGATGGTGAAATCCCTAAATTCCTTGCAATAGCTGGTTGAAAAAGGGTTTTCTTAAACTGTTCAACAATTTGCTCACGCATTTGTTGACAAAGTGGTGACCCTCGCCCCATCCTTGTTTGTGATTAGAATAATACTTTTATACCCAATCATGGCACCCACTTGTTCCCAATTTGCCTGTTCACCTGTGGGATGTTCCAAATAAGTGTTTGATGAGCGTTCCTCAACTTTATCAGTATTTATTGCCACCTTTCCCAACTTCTTTGTCACGTGTTGCTGGCATCAAATTCTAAAGTTAATGATTATTTGCAAAAAAAAAAAAAGTTTATCAGTTTGAACATCAAATACGTTGTCTTTGTAGCATATTCAACTGAATCTGGGTTGAAAATGATTTGCAAATCATTGTATTCCGTTTATATTTACATCTAACACAATTTCCCAACTCATATGGAAACGGGGTTTGTAAGTCACATGCAGGCATCCTCCATAAAAGGTATACACCCCTACCAGGAAGATCGTCATACTCGTTCTAGTGACCACCGATGATGATGACTATATATTATTAGGAATGTGCCTTGTACTACATTAGAAACATAATTATGTATATAAAAAGTTGA
This sequence comes from Nerophis lumbriciformis, assembly GCF_033978685.3. Classification (NCBI taxonomy): domain Eukaryota; kingdom Metazoa; phylum Chordata; class Actinopteri; order Syngnathiformes; family Syngnathidae; genus Nerophis; species Nerophis lumbriciformis. The sequence continues at coordinate 41,869,782 of NC_084550.2, read as the reverse complement.
TGGAGGTTTTTGGATGTTTTTTAGAGCACTTTATAGGGGGAATAGAGCAACTCTCAAAAGAAAAACATATGTGCTCTTGTCTTGCATAAAGATTGCGAATGATAGACAAAATCTCCCAGAAAAAGTCTGGTTCACCTTTAAGAAGACTATGGTGCACACACTCACTGGACACTTCATTAGATACACCTGCACACTAATGCTCAGTTGTGAGCGGCACTGTCAGAGAGGTACTGTACAGATTTTGGACACGTCTAATGTAGGTGCCTAATCAAGTGGCCGGTGAGTGTATATAACGTGTAAAATATAGTACGCTTTAGCATATGCATACACATGGACGATGTGTCAAATGTTTAAGAATGTCAAGCATGAAAGTTAAAGTTAAAGTTAAAGTACCAATGATTGTCACACACACACTAGGTGTGGCGAAATTATTCTCTGCATTTGACCCATCACCCTTGATCACCCCCTGGGAGGTAAGGGGAGCAGTGGGCAGCAGCAGTGGCCGCGCCCGGGAATCATTTTGGTGATTTAACCCCCAATTCCAACCCTTGATACTGAGTGCCAAGCAGGGAGGCAATGGGTCCCATTTTTATAGTCTTTGGTATGACTCGGCTGGGGTTTGAACTCACAACTCACTCACCTACTCAGTGGCCTAGTGGTTAGAGTGTCCGCCCTGAGATCGGTAGGTTGTGAGTTCAAACCCCGGCCGAGTCATACCAAAGACTATAAAAATGGGACCCATTACCTCCCTGCTTGGCACTCAGCATCAAGGGTTGGAATTGGGGGTTAAATCACCAAAATGATTCCCGGGCGCGGCCACCGCTGCTGCCCACTACTCCCCTCACCTCCCAGGGGGTGATCAAGGGTGATGGGTCAAATGCAGAGAATAATCTCGCCACACCTAGTGTGTGTGTGACAATCATTGGTACTTTAACTTTAACTTTAACCTACCGATCTCAGGGCGGACACTCTAACCACTAGGCCACTGAGTAGGTCAAGCCAAGGGTATTCACCCTGCTCCATCATTTTATTACATACATGAGTCCACGCGTGTGATTTTGAACTCGTGAACATGAATAATACATATGCACACATTCTATTGGTCATTACCGCGTCAGTGCTGCATAATCAGCTGCATACTGTGGGCACCCATTACTCACCTTGTCATCCAGCTGTTTGTAAAGCTTCCGGATCTCCTCCTCGTACTTGTGACGCTCTTCCTCCGAGATATGCACCACAATGGAGGAGGCGAGGGAGCAAGGGCTGCAGATATCCAGCACCGGTTCCTCACAGTCGGGTGGCGGCAGTAGCAGAAAGTCTTCTTCCTCCTCTGACCTTTGATCGTCATGATCCAACATGGTGGAAATCTCGCCTGTAATGATAATTGATACTATGGTAACTTTTTTGGGACAGAAATTTGAGTTATTTCGTGACTGTAAATCAGGGCTGCCCAAACTTTTTCCCCACCAGGGACCGGTTTAATGTATACTGTGACGGCACATGCACAACCCCTCATTCCTTCTACTGCATGCTCGGCTGGCACCTCCGCTGGCAGCGCGCCAGGACACGCACCTGGGACTAATGAAGGCAAGCAGCATAAAGACCAGCGGACCCGAAGATCCAGCGCCGGAACATAGTTCACTCCTCGTAGTAAGCATCCCGTCTCTGGCTTCCCTCCTGCGTACTTGCTCTCTCTGTTACTTCCCAGTTCCCGTGTCTTATGCCCTTTGTGTTTCCCGCAGTGCCCTTCCTGTTTCCCGTGATCGAGCTGTGTGCCTCGACTCCTTTCTGGATTTTGGACTGCCTCCCTCGATCCTTGACCCTTGCTTGGACATGGGCCTCTTTGCTCCTCTCCAGCCCCCAACCCACGGACTGCCTTCTCGCCTTGCCCCTCTGCTCTGACGAAGGATTCATCCAACACGCACTTACAAGAAACTCTGGTATCATTTACATTGTTAATTCTACACATTGCCTTGCACTTCACACTTAGAGTAGCATACACATCCCACACACTCATCAATAGCAGAATAAAGGCTATTGAACTGATTCCTGCCGTGGTGTCGTCTCATTCCCCCGCCGTACGTAACATATACATTATTTTAACGGACCGGCTTTCCACATTTGGCAGATAGAAACAGCAAAAAAAATTGCATGAAAAATTTAACTCACTATAACGCTGAAGTTGTAATATAAAGGAGTTGTAATAAACATCTATTAACAAGCTTATTGGTGTGTTTGGTGGGACAGGCCAAAGGTAAGTCGTGTCACGTGGTGGTCGCAGCTTGCTGCGGGGTTGTTCTTCCAACGCAAGAACGGCTCCGGACGACAGCGTAAAGGTAGGAAGTGATTTATTTCTCATAAAACACTCACTACCACAAAACACAAAAATACAACCAAAAAAGGCAAGTGTGCCTAAAACATAAAAAGCTGCTAATTAACAAAAACTAGGACATGGACATGGAAACTTACTTTGTCAAAACGAGACCTGAACCGGAGTGACATAACGACAATGCAGGCAGGACGAGTGATGAACAAGGTATGCTTAAATAACAGTGACATGATTGGTGACAGGTGTGTGTGAGTCAAAACGTGAAACAGGTGCGTGACGTGACAGGTGAAAACTAATGGTTGCTATGGTGACCAGACAAGGGAGTGAAAAGACAGAAACTAAACAAAACATGACTTAAAACAAAACATGATAATACAGACATGACAAGTCGGAGAAAATGCGGTAGTTTATAAATTAATCAATGTTTCTGTGCGGCCCGGTAGCAAATGCATCACAGACCTGTACCAGGGAGAGGAAGTCTGTGACCACAATGGTGTTGACTGCGCCGGTGTGCTGCACCTCAGGCCACTTAGAATTGAGGTCATAGACGACAAGAAGCCTTGGTGCTGAGGGAGGTTGTAGAGTTCCCCACAGATGTCGGACCATGGTCCCGTTGGCCAGAATAGAGGCTGCAAAGGTGAAGATGGGGGTGAGCCAGTTTTACCACTGGTGAGGCATGCTGTACCATCCTTTACCAGAGCCTCCAGGTCTCTGTCAATGCCTGACCACCAGACCAGACGTCTACCGTGTTGCTTGACCCTGACGATGCACAGGTAGCTTTTGGGAAATATGGCCAGAATTTGTGCCCTCAAGGCGTAGGACACCACAGTGCTTAGCCCCCGTGCCAAACAGACATCATTCCAACAATAGAGGTCGCCCTTGGCGCGATGGAAAGGTGCTAGGTCCTTTGGCACTTTTGCTGGCCAGCCTTCCCGGATGAACAAACGTGGTTGTGTGAACACAGTGTCCTGTGTTGATGCTGCTTGGAGCTCCTGCAGTGACACAGCTGCTTGAAGGGGTGCATGCAGAATGAGGACCAGCTCTGGTTCCAAGTGGTCCTGAGTGTCTTTTGGCACCGAGCTGGCTCTGGAGAGCAAGTCCGCCACTACATTGTCCCTGCCGGTGTAAACTGCAAAGTAAAGTTATATGCCTGCAGTCTCTTGGACCACTTGTAAAGAAGCAGCGACTTGTGACCTTAGCCGTCAGGAGGGCTGGGCGTGTGAAGTGTCGCCCGTAGAGGTACATTTGGCACCTCTCGCAGGCCAAAACACATGCTATGCCTCTCTCTCCCCCACCGAACACTTCTGTTCTGTTGCAGTAAGTGTCCTTGAAGCAAACGCCAGTGGGCGCTCAGTCTATTGCTGCACGTAAAGACAGGAATGCACCGACTGCAGTGTTGGAGGCATCACAGGTCACAAACGTGGGCAAGCACGGCGTAAGAGGTGAGCTATGACTTAAGCCACTGGAGAGCAGCTGAGCATGCAGGTGTCCAGTCCCAAGGCACATCCTGTTTGAGGATGGAACGGAGTGGTGCGGAGGTGTCATAATAGCGAGGAAGGAAGTGCAGGTAGAAGGCGGTCATGCCCAGGAATGATGAGTTGTGCGAGGGAGGAGCGCTCGGGGAGGCGCAGGACAGCATCAACATTCGAGTGAAGGGAGCTCAGACCAGCAGCGGGCAGGCGGAACCCCAAAAACTCAATGGCGGGTGCAGCAAATACACACTTTTCACAATTCAAGGTAAGGTTGTGGTGTGTGAGAGCCCGTAGTACCTTGGAGAGGCAGTCATCATGCACAGCAGGCGAAGCACCATGCACCACAATGGCGTCCCAGTACACCACCACACCTGGGATGACTGCAAATATTGTGGACATTAGTTGTTGAAAACTGCTGGGGGAGGATCTGAGGCTAAAGAGCATGCATGTGGATGGGAAAATGCCCATGAGTCAAAAAAGCTGTGAGCTTGGTGTAGGGGAACCTGCAAGTGGCCTTAGCAGAGGTCCAGCTTGGAGAAGACTGTAGACCTGTGGAACTTAGCAGACAGTTCTTCTGATGGGGAAGAGGGTATTTGTCGGGGATGACTGCTCTTTTAGCCTGCCTGATGTCAATACAAGGATGCAGGCCACCATCTTTCTTCTGTGCCACCACCAGATTAGAGATCCAGGGTGAGGCGTTGACTCGCTCGATGACGCCCGCTACCAGCAACTTTTGCAATTGAGGGTCAGACGCCGTAGAGCATGGGTGTCAAACTCTGGCCCGCGGGCATACTTGATCTTCAGCGATACAGGTTACACTGAGGGTGCCAGTATAAAAAACTTTAACATTGTTAGAAATATACGCCACATTGTGAACCCACACCAAACAAGAATGACAAACACATTTCGGGAGAACATCCGCACAGTAACACAACATAAACACAATAGAACAAATACCCAGAATCCTTTGCAGCACTAACTCTTCCGGGACGCTACAAGGTGTGTGTGTGGGGGGGCGGGGGGTTTGGAGGTAGCGGGGGTGTATATTGTAGCGTCCCGGAAGAGTTAGTGCTGCAAAGGGTTCTGGGTATTTGTTTTGTTGGGTTTATGTTGTGTTACTGTGCGGATGTTCTCCCAAAATGTGTTTGTCATCCTTGTTTGGTGTGGATTCACAGTGTGGCGTATATTTCTAACAATGTTAAAGTTGCTTATACGGCCATTCTCAGTGCAAACTGTATCGCTGTTGATGAAGTATGCGTTGCATTTACGTGTGTGTGCGTACAGAAGCCGCTCATATCTTGTGACTGGGCGGGCACGTTGTTAGAATGGATGACAAGCAGACGTGACGACAGCTCGTAGAGTACGTTAAAAGCAGTGCCTGTAAGGCACGCCCCCAAGACTGTGGAATACGAGAAATAATGACTGATGAACAACTTCGTTCGATAATGAAGGTTGCCTCAGCTCAAAGCCTGAGCCCCGACATTAATGAACTCGCATCCAAGAAAAGATGTCAGGTATCTGGCTTGGTCACATCAAATTAGATCAGTGTGTTGCAAACTGAGCAGTTTAAAGTCCAGAATGGTTGGTTTATTCATTATTTTATTTTCAAATTTATTAGCCTGTGGAAAAAGTTAATGTTGATATTTACCTCAGAAGGCTGCAAATAGAAAAGAGACATTTAATTTTTATTTAAATTGTATTTGATATGCCATTGATATTTTTTAATTATTATTATTATTATTTGAAACTCGATTTTGCATGTCACTATAAAGTTATAGAAGCCTTGCTTGTTCAATATTTAATGCAAAACTTGTTTGGGTCCCTATTAAAAGGTTAATTTGTTCAACCTTGGCCCGCGGCTTTGTTCAGTTTTAAATTTTGGTCCACTCTGTATTTGAGTGTGACACCCCTGCCGTAGAGGTCAGATAACAGGGGACACGGCCGGGTCGATGAGTGGTTGAAAGCAGTGATGTGGCCTAGCCCAGTGAAGAGTGATGGCCAGCAGTGCAACCAGGGTGTGGACACTTGGAAGGCAAATGCTTGGAGGGCTCTGGAGAAGGTGGCAGTGCTCACCATGCCAATTTGAGTGTGTCTATAGCCACACAGCCCCTCTGCTCCTGCTTTAATTGATTGTAGTGGAAAGAGCCGTCTTACTGGTGATTCATTAAGCAGCAACTTGGAGGCAGCGGTATGCAGCTGCAGCGACAGGCAGACAATGTCCAGTTCAACAGTACAACCACTTGAATGGCTTTGTCTGGGAGCCCAGCAAAATCTGAACCGCGTCCCGAAACAGTCACGTGGTACAGCCTAGCAGCAAGGCTTCACATTTGCCCTGCATAAAGCAAACCTCGATAAGCGGTTCGCGAAAATGCCCTCTCCATTACTCGACACATGCCTCGAAGTCTCGGCATATTTTGTCCCATCGCTGAAAGTCTGCCTATCTTTTGGGCCTCGGACACCACATTACAACATTTTCAACCAATCCTACTTGAATTTTGAATCTTGTTTTAAAGTCTTCGCTAGTTCTGTGACGCCAGGGTGAGTCGGCTAAACTACCTACTACAAACCCCGTTTCCATATGAGTTGGGAAACTGTGTTAGATGTAAATATAAACGGAATACAATGATTTGCAAATCATTTTCAACCCACATTCAGTTGAATATGCTACAAAGACAACATGTTGATATTCAAACTGATAAACTTTTTTTTTTTTTTTGCAAATAATCATTAACTTTAGAATTCTATGCCAGCAAAACGTGACAAAGAAGTTGGGAAAGGTGGCAATAAATCAAACACTTATTTGGAACATCCCACAGGTGAACAGGCAAATTGGGAACAGGTGGGTGCCATGATTGGGTATAAAAGTAGATTCCATGAATTGCTCGGTCATTCACAAACAAGGATGGGGCGAGGGTTACCACTTTGTCAACAAATGCGTGAGCAAATTGTTGAACAGTTTAAGAAAAACCTTTCTCAACCAGCTATTGCAAGGAATTTTGGGATTTCACCATCTACGGTCCGTAATATCATCAAAGGGTTCAGAGAATCTGGAGAAATCACTGCACGTATGCAGCTAAGCCCATGACCTTCGATCCCTCAGGCTGTACTGCATCAAAAAATGACATCAGTGTGTAAAGGATATCACCACATGGGCTCAGGAACACTTCAGAAACCCACTGTCAGTAACTACAGTTGGTCGCTACATCTGTAAGTGCAAGTTAAAACTCTCCTATGAAAGGCAAAAATCGTTTATCAACAACACCCAGAAACGCCGTTGGCTACTCTGGGCCTGAGCTCATCTAAGATGGACTGATACAAAGTGGAAAGTGTTTTGTGGTCTGACGAGTCCACATTTCAAATTGTTTTTGGAAACTGTGGACGTTGTGTCCTCCGGACCAAAGAGGAAAAGAACCATCCGGATTGTTATAGGCGCAAAGTTGAAAAGCCAGCATCTGTGATGGTATGGGGGTGTATTAGTGCCCAAGACATGGGCAACTTACACATCTGTGAAGGCACCATTAGTGCTGAAAGGTACATACAGGTTTTGGAGCAACATATGTTGCCATCCAAGAAACGTTACCATGGACGCCCCTGCTTATTTCAGCAAGACAATGCCAAGCCACGTGTTACATCAACGTGGCTTCATAGTAAAAGAGTGCGGGTACTAGACTGGCCTGCCTGTAGTCCAGACCTGTCTCCCATTGAAAATGTGTGGCGCATTATGAAGCCTAAAATACCACAACGGAGACCCCCGGACTGTTGAACAACTTAAGCTGTACATCAAGCAAGAATGAGAAAGAATTCCACTTGAGAAGCTTAAAAAATGTGTTTCCTCAGTTCCCAAACGTTTACTGAGTGTTGTTAAAAGGAAAGGCCATGTAACACAGTGGTGAACATGCCCTTTCCCAACTACTTTGGCACGTGTTGCAGCCATGAAATTCTAAGTTAATTATTATTTGCAAAAAAAAAAAAAGTTTACGAGTTTGAACATCAAATATCTTGTCTTTGTAGTGCATTCAATTGAATATGGGTTGAAAAGGATTTGCAAATCATTGTATTCCGTTTATATTTACATCTAACACAATTTCCCAACTCGTATGGAAACGGGATTTGTAAGTTACTGTGGGTTTTGGAAAGCGCATTGAGGTGTGTGAGAAATTTTAAGTCAATCCAACTTGTGGGGTCAAAGTGTGGTGTATTTGTCATAAAAATAATAGCGCAGGTAACACAGTCAAGGCGCATGTTTTGACATATTTTCACTCTTGTGCACAGCACTTCAGGTGTACGTAAATTAGCTTACAAAATCAAATACTGTACAGATGTTTTTAAATAGCCATGAACTGGAAGATGCACTTTTTAATCAAGATACAGAAATTAATTAAATTATTTTATGGAATAATAAATGAACACCACACTAGAAATGCAAATGATGCATGTGTTCAAGAATGGATGATGGACTTAAACATTTTAGATGAAAGAGACATATCATGGAATGATATTTGGAAAAATGGCAATAAGCCCTTTGGAAGCATTAAAGATAAGCTGACTCAATTTAAGATCTTGAATAGATTGTATTTTACATCTTCTCAGCTGTTTAAAATCGGTGTAGTAGATAGCAAGTTATGTATGAAGTGTCGGGCAGCCGAGGCAACACTTGTTCATTTATTGTGGGAATGTCAGAGAATAAAAGAGTTATGGTTGAAAACAACAAAAGAAGCAATCGCATTCCTTAATATAAACATTCCAATGACACTACAAACTTGTATTCTTGGGGATCTCCATCAATTTAGTAATGTTTCATCAAAGAGTAAAAATGCTTTTCTTTCAATATGCATGATAACAAAAAAGGTGATATTAAAAAAATGGATAGATGTTGATAGTCCAACACATACTGACTGGCAGAGGTGTGGACTCAAGTCACATGACTTGGACTCGAGTCAGACCCGAGTCATGAATTTGATGACTTTAGACTCGACTTGACAAAATGTAAAGAGACTTGCAACTCGACTTAGACTTTAACATCAATGACTTGTGACTTCACTTGGACTTGAGCCTTTTGACTTGACATGACTTGCCACTTTCCCCAAAAGCCAAAGCTTAAAAAGGTATTTGGGAGCGCTCCGTATTTTTCATTTTCTTCGTCTGTCTATCAGCGTGTTGTTCCTGTCAGCGTGTTGTTCCTGTCAGCGTGTGTGCTCTCAGTACAACAGCCAATCAAATTAGATCCACGTTGTTTTCATCACGCAGCATTCATCCAATCAAATTGCAGAAGAACCAATGAACAAGAGTTGTCCAACAACGTGCCAGTGATAAACAATTATGCCAAAGTTGGTTTCGTTCGGGTATAAAAACTACGACTTGGTCAACAAAAAACGAATTTCCGTATGCAAATCACGCAGTTCGAACATTACAGACGGAGACGCAACAACTTCCAACTTCGTTTGACATTTGAAGTTGCACAAAGAAGGGTAAGTTTTGAATGTAAGATAACGTTTATTGGCTAAATAACGTGACTTTTATTTTCTGTGTAGTTAAATCAGTGAGGCTATAAACTCACTGCTAACGTTATAAACATAGACATCTTATAAGTAGACGCAGCATGGAGCGCTACTGCCTACTGGCGCAGACGAGGCGCGGGGCCGCCATCTTGGAGTGGTGATCCGCTCCATTCAGTGCAATTCATTTGGCAGGAACAATGAACTGTCAGCGCATTTAATTCATTTTACCTCACTGAATACCACTGATTTTCACGCGCTTTTTTGTCATACGTGTAGCTATGATAACAGACACATGTTTTGGCGTGTTTTATTATTCATAGTTTGCTTAACAGTAATATAATATTCTTATACGCTATAAGTGACCAGACGTCCGAGATCAAAACTGCGAATATAATCCCAGAGAAGGGGAGAAAAAACGGTAAACTATTTTTAAGTTGAAGAAACAATATGATTAGGTTATATATACATGCGTGTATCCTACATAAACAATGTATGAATACATTAGATATCTATATATCTTAGGGACCTATAGACTGTATCTCTGTTGCTTCAGCAGCAGAGAGTTTATTCTGTCTTGACACTTTGTATTGATATTTTGTATTACATTCTTCCCTTAAATGATAATGTTTGCAGTGATTGTTTTATATGTATTATTTTATGTAAGTTGCTTTGGATAAAAGCGTCTGCCAAATACTTAAACAGATATAAAGACCTGAAAGTCCTCATATCAGCTAAAACCACCAATCTGTTCCACTGGATTCAGAATAAAACCAAATTCTGTTTTACCCAACAATGTTAGTATTTGAATATTGTTACTTGAAGACTTATTCCTGGTTACAATTATACTGTTAAGAAAGTATTGTCTTATACTTTGCCTAAAATGAGAATGCATCATAATCAGTGGCGGCTGGTGAATTTTGTTTTAGGTGGGGCTGTAAGTTTGTAAAGCAAACCCCTGTAGGGGGGTGATCCTCCCCCAGAAGATTTCTTTGTGATTTTCACATAAAAATATTGAAGATCTTTGATCCTTCTCAACTCTGTGCTAATATTATTTTCAGAAAATACAACCAATAGTACGTTAATGTTAAATCTTACTTGTGAAAAGTAATCCCCCGATTCCTATTTTCAACAGTCCGCTCATTTGAGCAGGAAAACGCTGAACGCCATCTTTGTTTTCTACCTGTCAACTGTCAGTTTAGGTTGCTCGCCAGCTCCTCATCAGCACTTCAAGATGGCGGCCAAATTGCTCACGTCACAGCAACCAATGCTGCGTCTACTTAAGATATCTATGGTTATAACGTCATTGCAAACACGGCAATCTGTTGCGTCCACTGCAGTTTGCTACCTTATTCATACTTTTTGTCAAGTGATTTTTTTTTGAAGCAGGGTTGCATGAGGTACATATACATAACGTTACGTTAGTCAATGTATCACACACAGTAACGTAACGTTAGTCAATGTATCACACACAGTAACATTACGTTAGTCAATGTATCACACACAGTAACGTAACGTTAGTCAATGTATCACACACAGTAACATTACGTCAGTCAATGTATCACACACAGTAACATTACGTTAGTCAATGTATCACACACAGTAATGTAACGTTAGACGGTGGTCAGCAGCACCGCGTATTTTAGCCACCTACAAAAAGACAAACATAGTCAAATAAAGGTCAGTTAAAATGTATACTATATTAAGAATATGTGTACATATTGCATAGGACCCTGACATCTAAAAAGTACAACTCTGTTCATTGTTACGTTCATATATTTGTTATGTTTTTCATGTGTACGCACACATCAACACACATACAGTATGAGATGAGATCAATGAGATAACGTAAGAACAGGACAGAAACTGCTGTGGAACTAGTTACAATGCAATATGCCATGGAAATACAATGTTAACACTTTTGTGCAAATAAGTACAGTTGCACTTGTTTTTTTCAAATGTGTTTATTCTGTAAAGGAATGAGTTACATGTTTAAAATGACTGGTTAATAGTGCTATTTTGAAGTGCAATGTCAGCACTATCTTTTTCCCTGCAATTTCAAATGCACTTGTTTTAATAAATAAATACAGCGTTTTAAAAGCATACACAATCTGTGTAAATATATTAGTCTGTGGTTAAACGACTTGAAAGGACTCGAAACTCAAAATGCAGGACTTGGGACTTGACTTGAGACTTTCCAGTCTTGACTTTGGACTTGACTCGGACTTGCCCTGTCTTGACTCGGGACTTGACTCGAGACTTGAGGGCAAAGACTTGAGACTTACTTGTGACTTGCAAAGCAATGACTTGGTCCCACCTCTGCTGACTGGTACACACAAGCTATGGAGATGATATCAGTAGAAAAAACTGCATTTAGTTTAGATAATAATGAGTCATATATTGGAATATGGGATCCATTATTTAAATTTGTTTTAACTAAATTAACCAAAAATATGACTTATTATATCGTTGTGGAAAATATTGGACACAATGTGTTGTCAAGTTTATGAGATGCGATGCAAGTGTACGCCACTGTGACCCTATTGTTCATTTTTTTATTTTTTTATTAATGTCTGTAATGATAATGTCAATGAGGGATTTTTAATCACTGCTATGTTGAAATTGTTACTAATATTGATACTGTTGTTGATAATATTCATTTTTGTTTCACTACTTTTAGATTGTTCTGTGTCATGTTTGTGTGTCCTCTCAATTACTCTGTTTATTGCTATTCTGAATGTTGCTGGGTCGGGTTCGGTTTTGGAATTGGATTGCATTATTATGGTATTGTTGTGTATTGTTTTGTTTGATTGATTAATAAATTCTTTAAAAAAATAAAAATAAATTAAAAAAAATACTGTACAGTATTTCCACCGATTCTGTTCAAGTTCATCCCAAAGTTGTAGAATTAGACTTCCTTTTATTGTCATTCAAATTTGAATTTTACAGTACAGATAAAAATGAAATTTGTGGCATTATCTCGTTGTAGTGCAGGATAAAAGAGCAATAAGGTGCAAATATAAATAAATAGATTACTGTACAGATAAATATATTGCACTTTTGCATATGGATCCACGTTTATGGATGTAAGTTATATTGTCTTTATATTCCAGCCAGTTAATGTTTTTGGGGGGAATTGAGAGGATTATTATGATACGTTCAAGAGTCTTATGGCCTGAGGGAAGAAGCTGTTACAGAACCTGGAGGTTCTGCTACGGAGGCTGTGGAACCTCTTTCTAGAGTCCAGCAGTGAAAACAGTCCTTGGTGGGGGTGGGGAAAGTCTCTGCCAATTTTCTGAGCCCTGGTCAGTCAGCGGCTTTTTGTAATTTCCTGGATAGGAGGAAGTGGAGTCCTGATGATCTTTTCCACCGTCCTCACCACTCTCTGCAGTGACTTCCAGACTGAGGCATTGCAGGCTCCAGTCCAGACAGAGATGCTGTTGTTCAGTAGGCTCTCTAAAGTGCCTCTGTAGAATGGGGGGAGGAAGCTGTGCTCTCTTCATCCGACGCAAAAAGTGCATGTGCTGCTGAGCTCTTTTTACAAGAGCTCCGGTGTGTAGGGACCAGGTCATATTGTCAGTTATATGCACCCCCAGGAACTTGGTGCTGCTTACGATCTCCACTGCTGTGCCGTTGATGAAGAGTGGAGTGTGGCTGGACTGGTGCCTCCTGAAGTCGACGATGATCTCCTTGGTCTTGTCGACGTTCAGGACCAGGTTGTTGGTTCTGCACCAGTCAACCAGATGTTTCACCTCCTCCCTGTAGTCCATGTCGTTGTTGTCACGGATGAGGCCCACGACTGTTGTGTCGTCCGCATACAATGGTTAGTAGTGGACCTGGCGCAGCAGTCATGGGTCATCAACGTGAACAGCAGTGGACTCAGGACGCAGCCCTGGGGGGAGCCGGTGCTCAGGGAGATGGCACTGGAGGTGTTGTTGCCCACTCTCACAGATTGGGCTCTGTCTGTGAGGAAGTCAAGCAGCCAGTTGCATAGGGGGGGTACAGAATCCAAGGGGGGGCCAGTTTGCTCACCAAATCCTGTGGAATGGTGATGTTGAACGCCGAGCTGAAGTCCAGAAACAACATCTGCATGTGTATGTCCTTTCCTTCCAGATGTTCTAAGCTCAGGTGGAGTGCAGAGGAGATGGAGCGGTTAGGGCGATAAGATAAGCAAACTGGTATGGGTCGAATGTGGGGGGAAGTCTGGTGACAATGTCCTCCTTTACCAGCCTCTCAAAGCACTTCATTATGATGGGGGTGAGTGCCACGGGGCGGTAATTATTGAGGGAGGAGATTGTGGGGGTTTTAGGTCTGATGGATTGTAAAGTCAAGTTCAGCCCGTGTTTGGAATGTGCTGCTAGCGGCTTATTATAGGTATTTATTGATGTGTATTACAACTATAAAGGGTAAATGCTGCTAATGAAAAGCCATAACTTATATTGCTCACACAAGCAAGTACATACACACACACACACACACACACACACACACACACACACACACACACACAAGCCCGTACAGTATTCTGAAGATGCATGCACTGTTAATTACACACACATAATCGATATAAAAATCAATGGCAATGTTCAACTCTCTGTGTTAAAGATTATCTGCCATTCAGCATGTTTTAATCAGCACTAGAACTAGAAAGTACAAATTAGTTTTTAGTAAATTGTTTTCCTGTCGTTTATTATCACTGTAATCATGATAATCAAACTAGAGCCAAAATCACATTTCAAGAAAATATATCAGCATCTGTATTGGTATCGGCAATTCCCCCGTTATTTACTTGGTATTAAATGAATACCAAAATGGACCGTATCACCCCACTGAAAACAGTAATTGAGTGTAGGCATAACTTATGGACATATGAGACAAACAACAATCATCCTTTCTAGGGTAAGGTTTTGTGGTGCTGATGTGTTATTCGATTTGCGTGCTTTTTGGTTGAAGATCTGACTTTACTGGTTGCGAGATACACTATATTGCCAAAAGTATTTGGCCACCCATCCAAATGATCAGAATCAGGTGTCTTCATCACTTGGCCCGGCCACAGGTGTATAAAATCAAGCACTTAGGCATGGAGACTGTTTCTACAAACATTTGTGAAAGAATGGGCCGCTCTCAGTGATTTCCAGCGTGGAACTGTCATAGGATGCCACCTGTGCAACAAATCCAGTCGTGAAATGTCCTCGCTCCTAAATATTCCAAAGTCAACTGTCGGCTTTATTATAAGAAAAGTGAAGAGTTTGGGAACAACAGCAACTCAGCTGCCAAGTGGTAGGCCACGTAAACTGACAGAGAGGGGTCAGCGGATGCTGAAGCGCATAGTGCAAAGACTTTCTGCACAGTCAGTCGCTACAGAGCTCCAAACTTCATGTGACGTTCCAATTAGCCCACGTACAGTACGCAGAGAGCTTCATGGAATGGGTTTCCATGGCCGAGCAGCTGCATCTAAGCCATGCATCACCAAGACCAAATGCAAAGCGTGGGATGCAGTGGTGTAAAGCATGGACTCTAGAGCAGTGGAGACGCCTTCTCTGGACTGATGAATCACGCTTTTCCATCTGGCAATCTGATGGACCAGTCTGGGTTTGGAGGTTGCCAGGAGAACGGTACATTTTGGACTGCATTGTGCCGAGTGGGAAATTTGGTGGAGGAGGAATTATGGTGTGGGGTTGTTTTTCAGGAGTTGGGCTTGGCCCCTTAGATCCAGAGAAAGGAACTTTGAATGCTCCAGGAAGCCAAAACATTTTGGAAAATTCCATGCTCCCAACCTTGTGGGAACAGTTTGGAGCGGGCCCCTTCCTCTTCCAACATGACTGTGCACCAGTGCACAAAGCAAGGTCCTTAAAGACAGGAATGACAGACTCTGGTGTGCATGAACTTGACTGGTCTGCACAGAGTCCTGACCTAAACCCAATAGAACACCTTTGGGATGAATTAGAACAGAGACTGAGAGCCAGGCTTTCTCGACAAACATCAACCTCATCAATGCACTTTTGGAAGAATGGTGGAAAATTCCTATAAACACACTCCGCAACCTTTTGGACAGCCGTCCCAGAAGAATTGAAGCTATAATAGCTGCAAAAGTTGGACCGATATCATATTGAGCCCTATGGGTTAGGAATGGAATGGCACTTCAAGTTCATATGTGAGTCAAGGCACGTGGCCAAATACTTTTGGCAGAATCGTGTATGTTTTGGTAAATGGAAGACACTTGTATCGCGCTTTACTACCTTCAAGGTACTCAAAGCGCTTTGACATTATTTCCACATTCACCCATTCACACACACATTCACACACTGATGGCGGGATCTACCATGCAAGGCCCTAACCACCACCCATCGGGAGCAAGGGTGAAGTGTCTTGCTCAAGGACACAACGGACGTGACGAGGTTGGTAGAAGGTGGGGATTGAACCAGGAACCCTCAGGTTGCTGGCACAACCACTCTCCCCAAGTCGATGTTGCCTGAGTGGAACGGAAGCTGTTCGAGAGGACTTATTTTTTTACTGAAAATTCAAATGCGGAAAACTATTGATGATGGCGCTGAGAAAGAAGGTGAAAATGTGGGCGTTTGAGGGAAAACAGGTTGACACGTATAATTAGTAGTCATTTTTGGATAAAACCTGGTAGCCAGTTGATACTTGCACATACAGCACATGCATGTGTTTTCTCACTAAGTACATTGCTAACTACTGTCCTGGCACGCTCATTACAGTGCTCTGCTTGGTTTCTACATGTCAACATAAAACATATTTTGGCCGTTTTTATGAACAAAACCATAGCGAAGTCTTTCCAACTATAAAAAAACAAACGGTGCTGCAAATAAAACCAACATGGCAGCGGTAGTACATCACATTAAGAGACTTCCGTACAATCAGACCATTGCTCTACATTCTATACGTCTATGTCCCTCCCAGAAAGGAAAGCCTTTAATTTCGTAATGGATCATTTTGACAGTGTTGGTGGCGTCCTCCCCACATACTGACCTCCAGCCAGAGCACATTACTCAGCCCAGTACAAAGCAACACCACATGCACGCAGCTTGGTGACACAGTGGACTCGGCAGCCCTTTATTGATTACAACACCTTCGGGCAGACAGCGCCTGGCACTCAATGACAGGTGTCACTTCGGTGTATTGTCATTCAGTATTGATCGCTACAATCTCATCACAAGCGGCGGCTAGCACATTGATTTTCCCAATGGACACACTGTCAGTCACCTCTATTACAGGAATGAGAGAGCAGATAAATAGTCCTAAAAAGCATAGATAAGGAGGAATATTTTGAATCAAGACCATAAAACAACATAAAACAACATCTGGATACCTCATGGTATCCCGGTAACAGTTAAAGATGCAACCTCAGTAGAAGCATTCAAGTCCCATTTTAAAACTAATTTGTATACTCTAGCCTTTAAATAGACCCCCTTTTTAGACCAGTTGATCTGCCGTCTCTTTTCTGCTCTGCCCCCCACTCCTGCATGTTAAAAGTCGGGGGGTGGACCACTCATCTGTGCATCAGTTGAGGATGTCTTTGCGATGCTGACTTGTCTCCACCCAAGACGATCTCCGGCTGGACCCACTATGGACTGGACTTTCACACTATGAACTAGATCCACTCGACATCCATTGCACCGGTCGCCCAGGGGGGTGGGTCCCCACATCTACGGTCCCCTCCAAGGTTTCTCATTGTAATCCCATTGGGCTGAAGTTTTTCTTGACCTGATGTGGGATCTGAGCCGAGGATGTCGTTGTGGCTTGTGCAGCCCTTTGAGACACTCGTGATTTAGGGCTATATAAATTAACGTTGATTGATTGATTGATTGTGACTGTAAAGAACACCTCAATCAATCAATCAATGTTTATTTATATAGCCCTAAATCACAAGTGTCTCAAAGGGCTGCACAAGCCACAACGAAATAAACATTGATTGATTGATTGAGGTGTTCTTTACAGTCACAATCAATCAATCAATTAAAGTTAATTTATACAGCCCTAAATCACGAGTGTCTCAAAGGGCTGCACAAGCCACAACAACATCCTCGGTACAGAGCCCACATAAGGGCAAGGAAAAACTCACCCCAGTGGGACCTGTGTGTCTCCCCCTCCACAAGGGAGAGGGGGGAGCAGAGGAGAAAGAAAAAGAATCGGCAGATCAATTGGTCTAAAAAAGGGGGGTCTATTTAAAGGTTAGAGTATACAAATTAGTTTTTAGATGGGACTTAAATTATTCTACTGAGGTAGCATCTCTATCTGTTACCGGGAGGGCATTCCAGAGTACTGGAGCCCGAATAGAAAACGCTCTATAACCAGCAGACTTTTTTTGGGCTCTGGTAATCACTAATAAGCCAGAGTTCTTTGAACGCAGATTTCTTGCCGGGACATATGGTACAATACAATCGGCAAGATAGGCTGGAGATAGACCATGTAGTATTTTATACGTAAGTAGTGAAACCTTAAAGTCGCATCTTAAGTGCACAGGAAGCCAGTGCAGGTGAGCCAGTATAAGCATAATATGATCAAACTTTCTTGTTCTTGTCAAAAGTCTAGCAGCCGCATTTTGTACCAACTGTAATCTTTTAATGCTAGACAAAAGAAAGAACACCTGTATAGTTTGTGGTCACTTGGATATCCAATCACAGCGTGAGGCCAGCTAGAAGGCCTTACTGAGAACTTGTGATCTGATTGGCTATGGCAACTGTCTATCACCTCTATGTGTCCGTTCACTTACAGTGCACAGACATTGTTGATTCTGAATGCCCCCGGCAGATTTCGTACAGCATGGCAACATAAGCTCGCTGAATTCTGATTGGATACAAACTCTAACCGAAAAACAACAGCACTGGAAGGAGCATAAATGACATGAAGAGAATGTGAATACTTTTAGATATTTAGGGAAAGTATTTGAAAAAATAATTGTATCTTTAATTATGATCATGATTTCTGGTTATGTTAGGCTAGCAGAGAAGGCCTTGCTGGCCCTGACGGCACACCACTGCGGTATAACAATAGAATTAATAACAATCATTTAGAAAATAAAGAAGAGAATGACACCTGTGGAGCTGATCAAGATCCAGGGCCGGGAGGTGGCAGTAATGGGGCAGTACAAGTACCTGGGAGTCCACTTGAACAGCAGACTGAACTGGAAGGACAACAGCAAAGCTGTTGACAAGAAGGGTATGAGCAAACTGTGCAGCAAGCTGTTGGAGATCTTTTTTTCAGTCTGTTGTGGCCACCGCCCTGTACTTTGCAGTGGTTTGTTGGGGGAGCAGCACCAGCAAAAAGGGACTTAAACCGGATTGACAAACTGATCCGGAAAGCCGGCCAAACTATTGTCACGCAGTTGGAGGCGTTTGTGTCAGTGAGGGACAGGAGGACACTGGGCAGTCCTGCCCACACACTCCACCAGACAATTGAGGGACAGCGGAGTTCATACTCCAACAGGTTCCTTCAGCTTCGTTCCCACAGTGTTCGATTCAAGAACTCCTTCATTCCGCACTCCATCCAGCTGTATAATCACTCGCTATACAGCAAAGGAAGATATCTGTCTATTACCTGACCGCTTCTATGTTGGCTACCACTCTTTGTTTATGTTTATTTTCTGCTGGGTCTACTCGGCGACCACAGGTGACGCGCTAGCTGTCCAAAGTCGGGACCCAGGATGGACCACTCATCTGTGCATCAGTTGGGGACGTCTCTGCGCTGCTGACCTGTCTCAACTCAAGATGATCTCCTGCTGGCCCCACAATGGACTGGACTCTCACACTATTATGCTAGATGTATTCTTTCACATAAAAGAAATAAGTGATTTCTAATGTGAACGGGATGCGTCGCTGAAGTGACCCACTGTGCATTGGGTTGTACGTGTTTCACTCCTGGTGCATACTGGATGTGGCATTTTCAAGCAATTTGTTCAAGAAGAAATTGATAAATCTAAGAGATGATTTGACAAAAACAGACTGACGTCAAAACGACAGCAATTGCGTGCATCCGGGCACAGCCGCACACGTCCTTCGTAGCAGTCATGGTGCCTCTTTATACAAGACTCCGACTAAAATAAATGGACCTGGCAAGAAGCACATAACACAGGCGCCCCGATTGGTGCTAGAATGCCTACCCTCAGCCTTATTCCCTTGTGCGTCCAAATATGTGTGTGCCTGATTATCCTGTTTCCACTCTTCATTACTTTCCTTTTTCTGTCTCCCACTTCTTGGAGTGATTCTGACATAGACGATTCTGGCCCTGAACTCATTAAGCTCCACCTGGTTTTAGATTCAGGTTCAGATTACAGTCAAAGCTTGATGTGTCTTGGTTCCCCACATACAGTGTTCTTGTCCCGTGTTTCATTGCCTGACCTCTGATCTTTTTTGGGAACCCAGATGGCGCTCTCCTGAAATGGCATCACACAACCAGTGGTTCCCTCCCACCAAGGGCAGTCTCAATGTCTTCACTGTCCCTCGCGCTCAGACCGTCTCTTGGAAGGTTTTCAACAATTCCTTATAGTCTGGAGTACTTGACATCCCACAGCGCTGTCTCAAAGACTCAGGTGGACCTAGAGTCCTGGCCGGCCCCCGGAATGGTTGCGATTTCTCTGCAATCCCAATCGGTCTATTGGGCTTAAGGGCCCAGCCATCTCTTAGAGCAGCAAAGTCTATCCTTTTTTTGCCTGGCGTCCAGACTTTCTACTAGACTTCCGACTAGACTTACAACTTCGGAGGTAAATGAAATGCACCATTAGTTCTCTGTCTTTCTGTCATGTTTTTGGCTACGTTCACACTGCAGGGTATGATGCTTAACTTGGATAATTTTCGTTGAACAGGATGTTTTATGTTTATGTTTTGGGCAGCACGGTGGAGAGGGGTCCAGTCCATAGTTCACTATGGACTGGATCTCTCACACTATTATGCTAGGTCCCCTCGACGTCCATTGTACCGGTTGCCCAGGGAGGGGGGTCCCCACATCTGCGGTCCCTTCTGAGGTGTCTCATTGTAATCCCATTGGGTTTGAGTTTTTTCTTGCCCTGATGTGGGATCTGAGCCGAGGATGTCGTCGTGGCTTGTGCAGCCCTTTGAGACACTCGTGATTTAGGGCTATTTAAATAATCTGTGAATGTGAGTGTGAATGTTGTCTGTCTATCTGTGTTGGCCCTGCGATGAGGTGGCGACTTGTCCAGAAAATGGATGGATGATTGATTGATTGATTGAACACTGCTGCTGCTAGTAAGTAGGGAAATAATGGTCTTATGGACAGAGCGGCTAACCTGAATTTTTCCCCCGGTATTAATAAAGTATCTATCTACCCATCTAGCTAATTTTTCACCGCTACAGTATGAACTGAGGGCCACACAGGACGCACTTTAATTAAGAAAAAGAAAAAGAAAATTGTGTCGGTAAAGGAAACTCTGTGACAGCCCTGTAAGATAAAGAGTGCAGTGTGATAAGTCTTGTTACAATTACCATTCCTCCAGCAGCCAAGCTCAGCCTCCAGCCTCTGCACGGTCTCCTTCAGCAACCTGTTCTTCTCCTTCTCCTTTTCGTACTTCCTCTTCCACTGCTCGGCCGTCAGCTCAAGGTTCACCGTCACAGTGTTTCGGATGGTCTTTGCCCTGATTTAGGGATGTGTGGAAAAAAGATAGGGGAGAATGGATGGAGAGATGTAGAGTGGAAACAGAGCAGATAAGGAGGGGGGGAAAAGACAATAGAAGCTTGAGCCATTCAGCTTGCGTGGCATTAATTAGTATGCAAATTGGGTTTGTGCCAGCTGTGCTTGGTGGTGCATGCAGGAAGGAGGAGGAAGGCAGAGCGAGAAGTCCAAATGCGGTTTAAATGAGCCATCTAAATATCCGCTCACTAAAGATTACACAGTGAGTGTGGATGCGAACACAGCCACTAAATGTATTTGCTCATTTTAAAATAGGCGACCTGTTCAGAGCACTCAGCTTTGATGCCACCCTTCAAAGGAAGAACCCCCCCTCTTATTAACCAGCTGAACCATCACTACACTTAAATTGGCCACGAAAAAAAAACCTCATTAAACACGGTGACATCAAAAGTTAAGGGAAAAGAATGAAGACAAGGTGTAAATCCTCCAAACCCTACGAATTAACACTAGGAAACGCCATCGCCCAGGACAAGAGTCAGTAATCAGAACAACGGCAGATATCTAAGGCCATGTCTACACTAAGTCGTTTAACCCCTTAAACTAATGATTATTTAGCCGAAGCCCCGTTTCAGCCACACTAAACCCCTCCTCGAACAAATATTTACACGGCTAAGTGCGCCATGTATTTCTTGAATCTCCGGCACTTAGCTTTGTATGGACTCATTGATCGTTTACAAATCGAGTACGGAGAGGAAGTGACGCCAGAAAGACCGCGCCCCACACAAGAAGTGACGTCAGAAAGACCGCGCCACAGCCAGATTCATAATAAAGCGGTTTCGTAACTCGGAGCTAACCCCTGGAAATATGGAGGCGAGTCATCCAGACATGTCCGTGTTTCTCCTTCTTCTACATGTACAGACGCTTGTGGAAATCACACATGAATACCTTAAGAGAAAGTGATTTCAGCTATTTGGGATACAACACTTCTCAGACGGCAAGAGAACTTTCCAATGTCCAGGTCAGCTGTGATTATACTTATCGAAAAACGTTGTCTATTTGTCGAAGGAGAGACAACGGGAATGCGGGCTACAGTGGAAGTGATAAAAAAGGTAGCGAGTGCTTGGTATTACCTGGCCGTCGAGGGAAGACTACGGAAAACGGCGAATGCTTTTGGACTGGCAAAGCAGACTGTATCAGTTATTGTCCGCCATGTATGTCGCGGACTCAACTTCTAGGTCCAGAGTATATGAAGTCTCCAAAAAGGAATGGACAATGAAGGTGAAGGCAAAAGAGTGAGGAGTGTCCTGACCAGATATCTAGATCCCTAGTTTGATTGATGTAAAATGTTCTTTATCACATTGTTTACGTGTCTAATAAAGATTGTATTAATTTATGATGTCTCAGGTGTGATTCACTACAATAGGGCCCCACAGCACACTGGATTCCAGTTAATTGAAATACCACAACACTGGATATTGTTCAGATAAGTTAAATTTAAGAACTTGCACACAAAGCAACACTGGAGGTGACTATGATGTGCGCATTTTCCGCACATTCGTATTTGGTCGCGTTGCGCCGGCGGACGCAGGGGGGGAGAGGGTCTTAAACGACCATTGTGTGTGTGTGGAAAAGGATAAGGTTAGGTGGGATTTACCCTGGATAACCTTATCCGGCTTAGTGTAAACAGGGCCTAAGAAAAAGTGTCCAAGATGAAGAGATGGACAGAAGTAAAACTGGAATGATTCACACCTACTGGCTTAAGAAGCTAACTTTCACCATCTTTTATTTCTCATCTGCTTTTTACTTTGTTGTGTCTCCACGTGCTCTCTGTGTTTTTGCGTCTCGCCTTGACCCTTGTGTCGCCATTAATCTGTTCTCTCCCCCTAATCGTGACTAGTCCATGTGTGTCCTGTGGTGTAATTCAATGTTTTTCAAACTTTTTTGAGCCAAGGCACACTTTTTGCGTTGAAAAAATCCAGAGGCACACCACCAGCAGAAATCATTAAAAAAACAAAATTCAGTTGACAGTAAAAAGTTGTTGTCGCAATTGTTGGATATGACTTTAAACCATAACCAAGCATGCATCAATATAGCTCTTGTCTCAAAGTAGGTGTACTGTCATCACCCGTCACATCACGCCGTGACTTATTTGGACTTTTTTGCTGTTTTCCTGTGTGTAGTGTTTTAATTCTTGTCTTGCGCACCTATTTTGGTGGCTTTTTCTCTTTTTTTGGTATTTTCCTGTAGCAGTTTCATGTCTTCCTTTGAGCGATATTTCCCGCATCTACTTTTGTTGACTGTTTTATCAATCTAGGATATTTCAGTTGTTTTTATCCTTCTTTGTGGGGACATTGTTGATTTGTCATGTCATATTCAGATGTACATTGTGGACGCCGTCTTTGCTCCACAGTAAGTCTTTGCTGTCGACCAGCATTCTGTTGTTGTTTACTTTGTAGCCAGTTCAGTTTTAGTTTCGTTTTGCATAGCCTTCCCTAAGCTTCAATACCTTTTCTTAGAGGCACTCACCTTTTGTTTATTTTTGGTTTAAGCTGCCTTCCGCTGCTTCCGACCTTTACAAAGCAATTATCTACCGGCTGCCACCTACTGATATGTAAGAGTATAACACGGTTACTCTGCCAAGCTCTAGACAGCACCGACACTCAACAACAACACATCATTTGCAGACTATAATTACTGGTTTGCAAAAAATATTTTTAACCCAAATAGGTGAAATTAGATCATCTCCCACGGCACACCAGGTTGAAAAACACTGATCTAATTAGCCTGAGTGTATATGCTGCGTTCCATCTGTAATGGGAAGTCGGAATTTCCGAGTTCTTTGTCGAAATTTCAACTGGAACGCCCCTCGAGGTCGGATTCTCACCACCCCTGAGTTGGCTTCAAATATGGCTGCTCTGAATGTAAACAATAATATAAGTTTATATACAAACCCCGTTTCCATATGAGTTGGGAAATTGTGTTAGATGTAAATATAAACGGAATACAATGATTTGCAAATCCTTTTCAACCCATATTCAATTGAATGCACTACAAAGACAACATATTTGATGTTCAAACTCAAACTTTATTTTTATTTTTTTGCAAATAATAATTAACTTAGAATGTCATGGCTGCAACACATGCCAAAGTAGTTGGGAAAGGGCATGTTCATCACTGTGTTACATCACCTTTTCTTTTAACAACACTCAATAAACGATTGGGAACTGAGGAAACTAATTGTTGAAGCTTTGAAAGTGTAATTCTTTCCCATTCTTGTTTTATGTAGAGCTTCAGTCGTTCAACAGTCTGGGGTCTCCGCTGTCGTATTTTACGCTTCATAATGCGCCACACATTTTCGATGGGAGACAGGTTTGGACTGCAGGCGGACCAGGAAAGTACCCGCACTTTTTTTTTACAAAGCCAAGCTGTTGTAACACGTGCTGAATGTGGCTTGGCATTGTCTTGCTGAAATAAGCAGGGGCGTCCATGAAAATGACGGCGCTTAGATGGCAGCATATGTTGTTCCAAAACCTGTATGTACCTTTCAGCATTAATGGTGCCTTCACAGATGTGTAAGTTACCCATGCCTTGGGCACTAATGCACCCCCATACATCACAGATGCTGGCTTTTGAACTTTGCGTCGATAACAGTCTGGATGGTTCGCTTCCCCTTTGGTCCAGGTGACACAATGTCGAATATTTCCAAACACAATTTGAAATGTGGACTCGTCAGACCACAGAACATTTTTCCACTTTGCATGAGTCCATCTTAGATGATCTCGGGCCCAGAGAAGCCGGCGGTGTTTCTGGATGTTGTTGATAAATGGCTTTCGCTTTGCATAGTAGAGCTTTAACTTGCACTTACAGATGTAGCGACCAACTGTATTTAGTGACAGTGGTTTTCTGAAGTGTTCCTGAGCCCATGTGGTGATATCCTTTAGAGATTGATGTCGGTTTTTGATACAGTGCCACCTGAGGGATCGGATGTCACGGTCATTCAATGTTGGTTTCCGGCCATGCCGCTTACGTGGAGTGATTTCTCCAGATTCTCTGAACCTTTTGATGATATTTTGGACCGTAGATGTTGAAATCCCTAAATTTCTTGCAATTGCACTTTGAGAAACATTGTTCTTAAACTGTTTGACTATTTGTTCACGCAGTTGTGGACAAAGGGGTGTACCTCACCCCATCCTTTCTTGTGAAAGACTGAGCATTTTTTGGAAACCTGTTTTTAAACCCAATCATGGCACCCACCTGTTCCCAATTAGCCTGCACGCTTGTGGGATGTTCCAAATAAGTGTTTGATGAGAATTCCTCAACTTTATCAGTATTTATTGCCACCTTTCCCAACTTCTTTGTCACGTGTTGCTGGCATCAAATTCTAAAGTTTGCAAAAAAAAAAAATGTTTATCAGTTTGAACATCGAATATGTTGTCTTTGTAGCATATTCAACTGAATATGGGTTGAAAATGATTTGCAAATCATTGTATTCCGTTTATATTTATATCTAACACAATTTCCCAACTCGATTTTAGAATTTCTGATGAGTTTTTGTCTCACTAAATCAGCCATATACAACGTATTGTTGGATGTTTGTACATATATGGTAACGTTACTGTCGTATAAACCTTTTTTTTTTTCCTTTGGTATATACGTTCTACATCGCTAGCAATAGCGTCTGTGTTCCCTCTTCATCCACTATGGTTGAAGGTTGCAGAAAGAGTGCACATTTGTTTGTATTCAGACAGGGCAAACGCAAGAATAGCTTTTTCGGATGTGGCCACCTTATTTTTCCACCTAGTACTTAGAACGCTCACAACTCGGCTGTTACGTCATTCCCAGCTCCGACTTACAACTTCGAGGTAAACGGAACGTACCATTAGTTCTCTGTCTTTCTGTCATGTTTTTGGCTACGTTCACACTGCAGGGTATGATGCCTAATTTGGATATTTTTGTTGAACAGGATGTTTTATGTATTCTTTCACATAAAAGAATTAAGGGATTTCTAATGTCAACGGAATGTGTCGCTGAAGTGACCAACTGTGCATTGGGTTGTACGTGTTTCACTCCTGGTGCATACTGGATGTGGCATTTTCAAGCAATTTGTTCAAGAAGAAATTGATCAATCTAAGAGACGATTTGACAAAAACAGACTGACGTCAAAACGACAGCAATTGCGTGCATCCGGGCACAGCCGCACACGTCCTTCGTAGCAGTCATGGTGCCTTTTTATACAAGACTCCGACTAAAATAAATGGACCTGGCAAGAAGCACATAACACAGGCGCCCTGATTGGTGCTAGAATGCCTACTCTCAGCCTTATTCCTTAATTAGTCCTGTTTCCCTTGTGTGTCCAAATGTGTGTGTGCCTGATTATCCTATTTCCACTCTTCATTACGTTCTGTCTCCCACTTCTTGGAGTGATTCTGACCATTCCAACAGACGATTCTGGCCCTGAATTCATTAAGCTCTACCTTGATTTAGATTCAGGTTCAGATTACAGTCAAAGCTTGATGTGTCTTGGTTTGGTCATTGCCTGACCTCTGACGTTTTTTGGGAACCCAGATGGCGCTCTCCTGAAACGGCATCACACAACCTGTGCTTCCCTCCCACCCAGGGCAGTTTCAATGTCTTCACTGTCCCTCGCGCTCAGTCTCTTGGAAGGGTTTCAACAATTCCTTATAGTCTGGAGTACTTGACGTCCCACAGCGCTGTCTCAAAGACTCAGGTGGACCTGGAGTCCTGGCCGGCAACCGGAGTGGTTGCGATGTCTCTGCAATACCAATCGATCTATTGGGCTTAAGGGCCCAGCCGTCTCTTAGAGTAGCAAAGTCTAGCCTTTTTTGCCTGGCGTCCAGACTTTCTACTACACTTCTCCAGAGGGTTCCTCCTCCTTTTTCTGGCTGAATGAGAAAAAGTTTTTGTTTGACCTAAAGGCTGAAATATACTCTCTTGTCACGTTGCTTGCGTAAGCGATGCCGTCTTGTTCCTCCACCTGCATACCCTCCCACAGAAATTTTAGCTCCGCGTCAGCTGCAACACTGACCGCAGATCTGTGAAATGTTAGCTTTCGCAGAGGAGGGTCCATGAGCACAGGTGAAGCTCATTGTGCTTGAAATGCCGAAATGAGATAAAGCAACACTGATTGAATATGTGCATTCAAACCTAATATCGATGCGCTCTAAAAAAACAACAACTGAATGTGTCGTTTGTCAGCTTATTGTGTTGTTGTTGTGCCCAGAAGAAGTCACACAAAGTATGACACTCTTTTTAACTTTTATTGACAATGGAATTTGCCCTATTTGTGTTGTCCCACTGTTGACATCCATGGATTAGCCATATATGGTAGAAATGGATAATGAGACCGCCCACAAAACGTGACCGCTTCATGGTAGCCAATCGTCTCTGTGAGTCCATCTTTCTGTGGCCCAATCACACCACCGAGTCCATATTTCCAAACACCTTTTTGAATGTGCAGCTCATTCTTATGGCTGCCCAATCACAGCACGAATGTGAAAGTTTTTGTCCCGCTCCTCCAAAGCGACCATTTGTAAACGGAGCTGTTTGCACTTCTTCTGGCGACAATACGGGTGCACTTTGTAGGCCTATTATTAATTTCACTATTAGTAATATCTCAAAGCAGCACTAAGTAACTTTTCAACTTTCATAAAATAATGTTCATCACTTTTGAGATAATACTTGGACTTACAACCAGTTGAATGACACCTCTGTCATTGCCTGTTGAAAAGCTCTATGGAGATGATGATTTCATTTTCCAGCATGATCTGGCACCTGCCTACAGTGCCAAAACCACCAGTAACTGGTGTACTGACCATGGCATTACTGTCCTCGATTGGCCTGCCAACTCCCCTGACTTGAACCCCATAGAGAATGTGTGGGGTATTGTGAAGAAGAAGCTGAAAGACACCAGACCCAATAATGCAATTGAGCTAAAGGCCGCTATTGAAGCATCCTGGGCATCCAAAACACCTCAGCAATGCCACAGGCTGATTGCCTCCATGCCACGCCGCATTGATGCAGTAATCCGTGCAAAAGGATTCCCAACCAAGTACTGAGTACATTAATTGACATTTTCAAATGTTTGATTTTGTTTTGCTGTTATAAATGTTTTTTTTTACTTGGTCTGAGGAAATATTCAAATTTTTTGAGATAGGATTTTTGAGTTTTCTTAAGCTGTATGCCATAATCAGCAATATTAAAATAATAAAAGGCTTGCAATATTTCAGTTGATGTGTAATGAAGCCATAATGTATGACATTTTTGTTTTTTTTAATTGCATTACAGAAAATAAAGAACTTCATCACAATATTGTAATTTTCTGAGACAGTCCTGCATGTCCTGGGGGAGAAAAAAATCCTGGAGCCGTCCCTGAACTTGAGTGCATGAAGTGTACATTTGATTAATCAAAGCAGGCTGCATTATCTGCTTGACGTCAGGTTGCTTTTTAAATGCAGATTAGTCGCGTCATGCAAGCGCTTGTAGAGCCTGACTGGAAGATCATCTTTTACATTGTGTTTACTTCACAATGCCGGTGGTCTGTTATGTGTGACGAATCTCGCTAACATCCAAAACGTCTGCTTGGGCGATGATTACAGCCCACATCAGAAATGGCAAAAGGGTTGCAAAACGGTTGGAGGTAAGTGCGCGTGAACGGCTTATCAAATGTGGCAGCAGCATCCAGGCGTGTGCTTTACCTTTGGCCAAACATGAGCGTGGACCTGGTCTCTGTGTCATTGTAGCTGGAGGGAGAGCAGCAGATAAACATGGTGGTGCGACAGTTCCCCCCGAGTGAGTCCTGTAAGATGCGCGTCATTTTGCTGTCACGGTACGGCACGTGAGGCTTCTGCACAGGACAGGAAGGAGCAAGCAGACGAAGAGCATTAAAAGTACTTTCAAATGAACACTATGGTGTGGCAATTGTTGCAACAAAAGTAGTGAAAGGAACCACCACAACTAACCCAAACCACTTTTTGGCACCCATCACCACAATGGTAGGGTACTGTAGAGAATTCATATATTTTTAAGGGTTATTTCTTTATTCATAGTCATGTTTGAAGCAGCTAATATTTCCTCATGTGTACACTTTGTTCTTGTATCGTATGCCCGCAAGTAAACTCTGTGCCTTACCCTGAAGGTAAGGCACATGTGTGTGAGCAAACGCAAAAACTACCTGAGCATTCAGCGGAGCCCATGTGAGCAACATCAGACGTGCACACTGTGGCAACACCAGCAGCACACCTGTCCCAAACCTAACTAAATAAGTTAATTCTCCATCCATCCATCCATTTTCTACCGCTTGTCCCTTTCAAGGTCGCGGGGGGTGCCGGAGCCTATCTCAGCTGCATTCGGGCGGAAGGCGGTGTACACCCTGGTCAAGTCCCCACCTCATCGCAGGGCCAACACAGATAGACAGACAACATTCTCTTATTATTATAATCAAATGACAGCATTCATTTCAATGAGGTTATTTTCTAATATAAGTGTTTAGGCCCACTTACAATGACAATAACAAAAAATATTGTTTTTCATGAACTGTCTACTTGTGTTGTTTGTCTGGGTGGAGGTCCTGCTTTGGAAATAATTTGTACCCCTTTCAGACATTGCATTTAGTTCCCATTAAAACATTCACATGCTGCACAATGAGATGTAAGCAGGGGATCATGTGTACATTCCTGCAATTTCCCGTTTGTAAAAATATATATTTTTATTAGTATTTATTTAATATACTAACAGCATTTCATGATTAATATTTATAAATTAAGATTCCTAATAAATGACACGAGAATAAGCACACATTTGATTGGTAAATCATAGTGTAACGACCTGGAATGACACTTTATGTGTGGTGTTGGAGTTGTCTGACTTTTTGTGTGGCTGTAAACGCATCACTGGCTAAGTGCCATATGTGCATGTGTTGGCGCAAGTGAGAAAGAGCGAGCGGCTGCTGTTGATATAACAAAGTTGCTTTTGGTCTGGTTTGTACTGCAGAAAATGACCACTTTTGCTAGATATCATTTTTTTTACTAATGTTTTGGTGATGTGTTTATGGCCGACAATAAATAGTTTTGCTCAGAAAAGTGATGGATGGAATTCATGTCCTCAAAGCGTCTCGACAGACGTTACAATATTTGAACAATGATGACGAAAACTGTTTTCTCTATCGTGTCCATGTGTCGAAAATTGTTATGCGCTCATTTTTTATTTGATTTTGTGCGCGGCATAGATTTGCCGTGCGCAGAGGACGCTTGAGCAGTGCACAATTGCACAGGCGCACACCTTAGAGAGAACGTTGATTGGATTGGAGTATGATTTAGTCCCTTTTTATCTTATCAGTTTGGAACATTCCTTTCTGGGCAGGTGAGTGTTGTTTTCGTATTCAATAAACTGTCTCTTCCCATTTGATTTTCAGACCGCTTCTAGATGCTGCTATTAACACACTGTAAGACTGGTCTCCTAAAGCTTTAGTAAAACTTGATAGTATTCCTATTCTGTCTTGGTGGTCCTTCTTACTCAACATATATGTCATCCGAAAGAATTTGGGATTGATCAGTGACTTTTATTCCCTGAGAGGAAGACTGGTTTGACTCAATAGTACCTACAGTAGGTCTGGATTGGTTTTTGCCTCATCCCTCACTCAAAGCGCAAGTGAAAAATGCGTGAAGAATGGCGTTTCCTTGATGTGAAGACGTGATAGGTCCAAAAGAGAAAGAGATGATACATAATTATCTGCTCGTAGATGCTACCTAGTGGTTGTTTGAGCTAACTGCAACTCGTCCTGGATAAATTCACCAACCACTCCTTAATAAATGATAAATGGGTTGTACTTGTATAGCGCTTTTCTACCTTCAAGGTACTCAAAGCGCTTTGACACTACTTCCACATTTACCCATTCACACACACATTCACACACTGATGGAGGGAGCTGCCATGCAAGGCGCTAACCAGCACCCATCAGGAGCAAGGGTGAAGTGTCTTGCTCAGGACACAACGGACATGACGAGGTTGGTACTAGGTGGGGATTGAACCAGGGACACTCGTGTCGCGCACGGCCATTCTTCCATTGCGCCACGCCGTCCCATGCTTCAGTCACATGCAGGATTCTCACAGAAATTAGGTAAAATTTAATCCGGACCCATTGTTACTGGTCAAGCACTGCAGCCGAATTTTGACATTTACAGTAAGGCTTCAGTTTTCGTTAAAAATCCGTGCCAAAAGTTCAGACGAAAAACAAATATAAAAACCAAAGCAATTGTTCCCCTAAGAAATAATGTATATCTAAATAATCCGTCATGGACACAAAAAAATAACTACACAAAACAGATGATATATATTTAAAATAATTTGGTCGGGTACTGAGCATTAAGAAGTGGGACTATCCAAGTCTAGCTGCAGTGTGCTCAAACAACCAGCATATTTTATCAGGTCGTTAATGCATTCTTCACTAACCCAGACCCAGGCATTTGTATGCATTCTAAATGGTAAATAAACACTGGAAAAAGTCAGCTAACAATGGAACAAATGGTATTCGCTCTATTCTGCCTTTAAAGCGCTCTAAAAAAAACATCCAAAAGTCTTCATCAGCGGTTTTTCATGCTGTAAGTATATGTGTAATGTAGTAACAGGCCCATTCATAATAACATGTATTATTCATGTATTTTGCTTAATTTAATAATACAGCGGTATAAATATTTCACAGACGCATCACAATTTTCACTTGTCCCTTCAATAACAACACTCCTCATCATGCAGACCTTATAAGAGACAACAAAGACTACTTTGGGAAAAAAAATGATGATCCAGAAAATTTTTAGAAGCTGTGTGCTAAACAGATGCAGCTTTAGCATGATGTAGCAGTATTGCAAAGTGCTGAACAAGATATAAAAACTGAAACATAAAAAAATAGTCACTTATTGTACAATGTTAGAGACTTAGACTTCCTTTTATTGTCATTCAAATTTGAACTTTACAGTACAGTACAGATAAGAACAAAATTCCGTTGCATTAGCTCGTTGTAGTGCAGGATAAAAGAGCAATAAGGTGCAGATATAAATAGATTACTGTACAGATAAATATGTTGCACTTTTGCATATGCATCCACGTTTATGGATGTATGTTATATTGTCTTTAAATTCCAGCCAGTTAATACGTTTTTTTGGGGGGTGGGAGGAATTGAGGGGATTATTATGATGCGTTCAAGAGTCTCATGGCCATACTTGCCAACCTTGAGACCTCCGATTTCGGGAGGTGGGGGTGTGGGGGGCGTGGTCGAGGGTGGGGCAGGGGCGTGGCCGGGGGCGTGGTTAAGAGGGGATGAGTATTTTTACAGCTAGAATTCACCAAGTCAAGTATTTCATATATATATATTTGGGATGTCCCGATCCGATATTTGGATCGGATCGGCCTCCGATATTTGCCAGAAAATGCGTATCGGCAAGGCATGGGAAGATGCCGATCCAGATCCAGTTTAAAAAAAAAACTCAGGTCCGTTTTTTTCCAACGCACCGATTGAAATAATACATGCCACTTTTCTGCTGCTCCCTAATTTCCGTTCCGCATTTTCCAGCACACCTTCAACACATCCACAGGTATGTGGATTCTCACGCAGTTGCTTTTAGCTGCTGGCATTACACGACAGGCTCTTCTCACTCTTTCCTGTGTCTCCCTCTCACAGACAGCAAGCGCACCTTCTTACACACGTCACATACTGTCACGTCATACGTCACATACGTATACCTCCTCCCCGAGCAGAGAGGTAGCAGCATGGCTAACGTTAGCTGTGATGCTAGCGCAGCCGTGTGACCCACGTTCCCTCTAAGGTGCGCGCCTGTGCGCATAGCAATTATATGCCACGCACAAAATCAAATAAAAAAATAAGCGCATAACAATTTTTGACACACGGACACGACAGAGAAAACAGTTTTCGTCCTCATTGTTCAAATATTGTGACATCTGTCGAGACGCTTATCTCCATTCGGTGCCACACGCCCACACCATCAAAATGCCGAGGCAAAAATTTCCACATCAACACCGTATGAAAAAATTAGTGATTTTTTTAGTTGTGATTTCCTTCTCTGCATGAAAGTTTAAAAGTAGCATATATTAATGCAGTATGAAGAAGAATGTTTTAATGTAGACATGCAAGCCTTGAAAGAAAATTTTGAAAATCAAAACTACATTTCCTGCAAATGGGTGCATTTCTACCCTATATTTTAACTTTAGATTTATTCTCATATCAAACACTTTTGGCTGTCTTTTTGACACTTACATCCGGCGCCCCCCTCCATACCCCGGATTTTAAATAATGTAAATAATTCAATGTGATTATCTTGTGTGATGACTGTATTATGGTAATAGTATATATCTGATAGTATATATCTGTATCTTGAATCAATTTAAGTGGACCCCGACTTAAACAAGTTGAAACACTTTTTGGGGTGTTACCATTTAGTGGTCAATTGTACGGAATATGTATTTCACTGTGCAACCTACTAATAAAAGTCTCAATCAATCAATCAAAACACATAGAATCATCATACTGCTGTGATTATATGCATCAAGTGTTCATTCAAGGCTAATGCAAAATATCGAGATATATATTGTGTATCGCAATATGGCCTTAAAATATCGCAATATTAAAAAAAGGCCATATCGCCCAGCCCTAGTTCAATGATGCCATTTCTGTTCGTCATGTATAATTTTGTCTATTTTGTGTTTATCCTTGAATAAACAGGTCAGTTTCTTGTTACCAACCATTGTGTATTATTCAAACTCACCTAATTCAGCTGGCTAGTTGTTATCAAGAGTACTAAAACCCTTTTCAACATGATTCTGACAACTAAGTAGGCTAAATAACTTTAAACTTTAATACATGCTCGGATAGGCCAGTATCGGTCAGTATCGGTATCGGATCGGAAGTGCAAAAACAATATCGGTATCGGATCGGAAGTGCAAAAACCTGGATCGGGACATCCCTAATATATATATATATATATATATATTTATATATATTGTGATGTGCGGTCACAAACCAACCTCCCAGAGACAGTTCTGTTAGGGTTCAAACGCAGCAGCGTTGCTTTATTCAGTCACTTTTTTGGAATGCAGGTTAACTTAAATTCCTCCTGGTTGGGGCTTTCATTTAAACAAACAAATTATCGCATTCCTCATGCCTTGATCAGGTCTCCTAAATTGCCGCCCGATGGAAGCAGACCTTTCCCAGCAGGGAGCCAGCCACACCATGAGTCAAACACTGAGGTGCTATTTAAATCAAACACAGTGATTGCCAACCTGACACAGCTGCCTTGTGGCAGGTGGCCACACATCAGCCTGATTGAGGATGAAATTAGGGATGTACTTGCCTTCAATGACCACACCTCGAGGGTGGCATAGTTTGACTGCCTGGTGCATGCTTTCATTGGGATGGCTGGCCCTCCGCCTAGTCTCACCTGTTCGGAGGTATTGTGATGCTCCACATATCCCCCCCCTAAGCTCCTTGTTGGGACGAGGAGTTTCCTGTTCCTCATCTTCGTAGCGGCGGGACATCGCGTCGGCGTGGCGGATTTCCTTTCCAGGGCGGTGCTCGACGGTGAACTTATAATTTTGCAGTTCCAGGAACCAGCGTGTCACCCGAGCGTTGCTGTCCTTATTGGTGGCCATCCATTTGAGGGGGGCGTGGTCGGTCACCAGAGTGAAGCGTCTTCCCCATAGGTAATACCTGAGATGGTGGATGGCCCACTTCACAGCAAGACACTCTTTCTCCACGGTAGAGTAATTTTTCTCGTGCTTCAGCAATTTTCGGCTAATGAAGGTTACGGGGTGTTCATCGGCGCCAACCAATTGGGCTAGGACTGCCCCGATCCCAGTGCCAGAGGCATCTGTGTGGAGGACGAATGGCTTCGTGAAGTCAGGTGCAACAAGGATGGGTTCCTCACACAGAGCCTGCTTTAACTTCTCGAAGGCCCCTTCCGTTTCGGTGGTCCAAGATACTCGGTGGGTTGACCGTTGTCGAGTGAGGTCGTTGAGGGGGGCCGCTATTGTGGCAAAGTCTTTGATAAACTTCTGGTAGTAGCCGATCAGACCTAAGAAGGACTGCACCTGTTTTTTAGTGATGGGGCGGGGCCAGTTCCGTATCTTCTCCACCTTCTGGGCTTGGGGTCGCACACACCCACGGCCTATCGTATACCCGAGGTAGTCGGTTTCGGTCCATCCTACCCGGCACTTCTTGCCGTTCGCTGTTAGACCAGCCTGACGAAGGGCCTTGAGGACAGCCTCCAGGTGTTCCAGATGGTGGGCCCAGGTGGCGCTGTGGACCACGATGTCATCAAGATAGGCAGCGGCATAGGCTTGGTGAGGACGGAGGATTCGGTCCATCATGCGCTGGAAGGTCGCAGGGGCCCCGTGGATACCGAAGGGTAGGACAGTGTACTGGAACAAGCCGTCTGGAGTTGACAAGGCCGTCTTGGGTTTGGCTCTCTGGGTCAGGGGTACCTGCCAATAACCTTTTGTCAAGTCCATGGTGCTGACGAAGCGGGCAGGTCCAAGGCGGTCAATCAGCTCATCGGCTCTAGGCATGGGATATGCATCGAAGGTGAATATGTCGTTTAGTTTTCGGAAGTCGTTGCAAAACCTCAAGGAGCCATCTGGTTTAGGGACGATCACGATTGGACTGGACCAAGGGCTGTAGGACTCTTCAATGACGTCTTGGTCAAGCATCTTTTTTACCTCTTCTTTTATCGCTTCCCTCCGCGCTTCTGGGACCCTGTATGGTCGTTGCCTGACCACCTTCCCAGGCGGGGTCTCTATGTCATGTTCTATGACATGGGTGCGCCCGGGCATCTCTGCAAAAATGTCCCGGTAGCGGTCCAAGAGCTCTTGGACATCTTGGATTTGTGTTGGGCCAAGGTCCACGCCTATATTGACGGCAGGTTTCTGGGAAGAGAGGTCCGTTAGAAGGGCAGGGCTAGGCAAAGGTGCAGCAGTGTGCCATCTTTTCAATACATTTACATGGTACAGCTGCAAACCTTTCCTCCGGCCGGGTTGCTGCACACGGTAGTTGACGGCCCCCACTCGCTCAGCGATCTCGTACGGGCCGTGCCACTTAGCCAAGAATTTGCACTCTGCCGTCGGGACCAATACTAAGACAAGGTCACCCACCTTAAACTCACGGAGACGGGCGCCCTTGTTGTATGTTCGTGCCTGGGCGGCTTGAGCCTTCTCCATATGGTCCCGGACCAGTGGCCATACCCTTCTGGCTCTCTCCTGTAGGTGTTCCACGTGGTCTATAACGTTCCGGTGGGGGGAGGGCTGACTTTCCCAGGCTTGCTTGGCGAGGTCTAGCAGACCCCGTGAATTCCGCCCGTAGAGCAGCTCAAAGGGAGAAAAACCTGTAGAGGCTTGTGGCACTTCACGAATAGCAAACAGTACATAAGGAATTAACCGGTCCCAGTCTTTCCCGTCAACTTCAACCAGTTTCCTTAACATTGTCTTCAAGGTTGAATTAAAGCGTTCCACTAGTCCGTTAGTTTGTGGGTGATAGACTGAGGTTCTGATCTGTTTTATCTTAAGCCATTTATACAATGTGGTCATTACACGGGCCATAAAACAGGTACCCTGGTCTGTCAAAACCTCGTCTGCTATTCCAACCCGGCTAAAAAGCATGAGTAGTTCATGGGCAACATTCTTGGCGGTAGCAACACCCAAGGGAATGGCCTCGGGGTATCGGGTTGCGTAATCGACCATGACAAGGATATAGCGGTGTCCACGAGACGATTTTGGTAACGGCCCCACAATGTCCATAGCTATTCGTGAAAATGGCGTCTCAATAATAGGGAGGGGTATGAGGGGATTCCGGAGAAAGGGCCGCGGTGCCGCTTTTTGACATTCCGGACAGGTGCGACAAAAGTCTTCGACGGCTCGCTTCACCCCGGGCCAATAAAAACGTGCGACCACTCGGTCATAGGTCTTTTGGGCTTCCAGATGAGCCCCTAATTGGTGGGAGTGAGCGAGGTACAACACCCGGGTGACGTGACTTTTTGGCACTAATAGTTGTTCGACAACTTCCCTACCCTTAGCTTTTGCACTTCGGTACAACAGACCCGCTTTTACCAAAAAATTAGGATAAGACATCACACTCACCCCAGAGACCAGTTGACCGTCTATGGTGGTGATGCTTTGGCGGGCCATTTCCAGGTTGGGGTCAGCCCATTGGGCTGTGGCGTACACGCCTTGAGGTGGATTCCCCTCGACCGGAATGAGCGGGAACTCAGAGAAGGGGTCTTCACTGGCTGGAGGGGTCTCTCCCCCACTGGCGTCTCTTTCAGATGCTCCACTTCCTGGTGAGGTTCCTCTAGGTGCTCGGAAGGTGGGGAATGCGGTCCGCGGGGTCGAGGCTGCGGGGCGACGGTCTCTGCGTCTTGTTTGTCGGGGAGGATGTGGGCAGCGGCGGCCTGGGTTCCAATACCGCTGGAAGAGGACACAATCCGTGCCTATCAGCAGAGGGACAGGTAGGTTGGGGACCACCCCAGCAGCCACAACGGCGTCTCCACGGGGGGTCTGGACCCGGATATGGCTGACCGGGTAATGGCGGACATCACCATGGACGCAGGTGATTCGGGATGGTGTCTGCGCCGACAGGACCAGCGTAGTCAGCCCTCACCAAGGTGACGACGCTGCCAGAATCAATCAGGGCATGGCCGTCTGTACCTCCCACCCGCACCGGCAGGGTGGCATGGGGTCGGCTGGTGTCCCCGGCGTGCAAGCAAGGTCGGTGGGCACCCGAGCTGGCGGCAGAGGGCATTGAGACGTCTCGGTCCCGCTCCGGACAGGCCCAGGAGATGTGGTCTTCTCGCCCGCAGACTTAGCACCTTCTGGGGGGTCGGGCCAACCTTTCCGGTGGGTTACTATCCCTTAGGGAATTACGTGGAGGAGTACGGGGAGGGGATCGCCGGCGTTCACGGCCCATCCTTTCAGCAGGGGTGGGGCGGCTTGGCTCAGCTCTGGTGGTTTGGAGCATCTCGTTGCTAACTTGGTAGTTCTCCAACAGAGCTACCAGAGAATCCAGGGAGGTGGGGCTCACCTGCGCAGCATACTTTCTGGCATCGGGCGGCAAAGCTCGAATACACCGATCAATCACCAATCTTTGGATCCAGGGTGTCTCCCCGCCACTCGTCAGCCAGCCCTGGGTAAGACGTAGTAGTTCTGCGAGCTGGGCCCTGGGCGGCTGGCTGGCACAGTAGGCCCAGGCGTGGTATCGCTGAGCTCTAGCTGGTAGACTGTACCCATGGCTTGCTAATATGGCGGCCTTGAGCTTGGGGTAGTCTCGTGTGTCCTCTGCTCGCAGGTCGCGGCAGGCGTTCTGGGCCTCCCCAATGAGGAACGGGGCGATTATTCCTGCCCACTCACCGGGTGGCCATCGCTCCCTTGTAGCAGTGCGCTCGAAGAGCTCCAAATAGGCTTCAACGTCGTCATCGGGGCCTTGTTTGGTGAGGACTCCCCCCGGGGCTCGAACCACTGCTTCGTCTTTGTCGACCTTCTTGAGCAGTTCCTTCATCGCATTCTGCAACTCCGCCTGGCTTTGCAGGAGCGCCCTTACTGCTTGCTCCATACTGTGGTTGGGGAGGGTCTTCTATACCCGCATTCTCCACCAATTTGTGATGTGCGGTCACAAACCAACCTCCCAGAGACAGTTCTGTTAGGGTTCAAACGCAGCAGCGTTGCTTTATTCAGTCACTTTTTTGGAATGCAGGTTAACTTAAATTCCTCCTGGTTGGGGCTTTCATTTAAACAAACAAATTATCGCATTCCTCATGCCTTGATCAGGTCTCCTAAATTGCCGCCCGATGGAAGCAGACCTTTCCCAGCAGGGAGCCAGCCACACCATGAGTCAAACACTGAGGTGCTATTTAAATCAAACACAGTGATTGCCAACCTGACACAGCTGCCTTGTGGCAGGTGGCCACACATCAGCCTGATTGAGGATAAAATTAGGGATGTACTTGCCTTCAATGACCACACCTACAGGGTGGCATAGTTTGACTGCCTGGTGCATGCTTTCATTGGGATGGCTGGCCCTCCGCCTAGTCTCACCTGTTCGGAGGTATTGTGATGCTCCACAATATATATATATATATATATATATATATATATATATATATATATATATATATATATATATATATATATATATATAAAACGTGACTGCTGTTGTTGTGTGTTGTTACCGCGCTGGGAGGACGGTAATGAAACTGCCTAACAATAAACCCACATAAGAAACCAAGAACTCGCCCTGGATCATTCTACAGTTATAACGTGATTGGGCAGGCACGCTGTTTATATTGTCGGAAAGCAGACGTGAAAACAGGCTGTCTCACTCAGGTCCACATGGAGCTGGAGGGGGTGTGGCCTCCAGCTCCGGCTGAATTTCGGGAGATTTTCGGTAGAAAATTTGTCCCGTGAGGTTTTCGGGAGAGGCACTGAATTTCGGGAGTCTCCCGGAAAATCCGGGAGAGTTGGCAAGTATGCTCATGGCCTGAGGGAAGAAGCTGTTAGAGAACTTGGAGGCTCTGCTACGGAGGCTGCGGAACCTCTTTCTAGAGTCCAGCAGTGAAAACAGTCCTTAGTGGGGGTGGAAGGAGTCTCTACAGATTTTCTGAGCCCTGGTCAGGCAGCGGCTTTTTGCGATTAGGAGGAAGAGGAGTCCTGATGTTCTTTTCCACCGTCCTCACCACTTTCTGCAGATACTTCCAGTCTGAGGCATTACAGGCTCCAGTCCAGACAGAGATGCTGTTGGTCAGTAGGCTCTCTATAGTGCCTCTGTAGAATGTGCTGAGAATGGGGGGAGGGAGCTGTGCTCTTTTCATCCGTGGCAAAAAGTGCATGCGCTGCTGAGCTCTTTTTACAAGAGCTCCGGTGTGTAGGGACCAGGTTATATTGTCAGTTATATGCACCCCCAGCAATGTCTGCTCTCAATGTTCATATCTTCCAGTTTAGATGAAGAATTAATCATATTTCTCACCCAGGTTTTCAAAAAAGGTACCACAAATGAGTTTCTTTATGTGCCTTTCTCGTCATCTCCGGGTCTAAGTTAAATGATAAATGATAAATGGGTTGTACTTGTATAGCGCTTTTCTACCTTCAAGGTACTCAAAGCGCTTTGACACTACCTCCACATTTACCCATTCACACACACATTCACACACTGATGGAGGGAGCTGCCATGCAAGGCGCTAACCAGCACCCATCAGGAGCAAGGGTGAAGTGTCTTGCTCAGGACACAACGGACATGACGAGGTTGGTACTAGGTGGGGATTGAACCAGGGACCCTCGGGTCGCGCACGGCCATTCTTCCACTGCGCCAGTTGAATATCAAAGTTGACCAACTTCTCAGTTTATGGCCACAACTTTCTAGTATCCAGATGCATCAGTATGTCAATAGCTGCATAAACTGTAATCACGGTGCCGCTAAAATAGTTGGTCTGCCTTCGCGCTTATAATAACAATACTAGGTTAATATTCAGATCACGAGAGTAAATTATTGAGTATTGTTGGCGGTTTTGGGATGTTTTTTTAGAGCGCAATAGTGTACTCCCATTCGCTGCATTGTTAGTCACCTTGTACTTGCTGTATTTTATGCATTGCATTCAAAAAAGAAAATCATGTGTTCTGGTCTTACACATGGATTGTGAATAATGAGCAACATTCCAAAAAAGTACAGTTCCCTTTAAGGAGCCATAAAAAATAGAGATGTCCTATAATGGCTTTTTTGCCGATGTCCGATATTCCGATATTGTCCAACTCTTAATTACCGATTCCGATATCAACCGATACCGATATATACAGTCGTGGAATTAACACATTATTATGCCTAATTTTGTTGTGATGCCCCGCTGGATGCATTAAACAATGTAACAAGGTTTTCCCAAAATAAATCAACTCAAGTTATTGAAAAAAATGCCAACGTGGCACTGCCATATTTATTATTGAAGTCACAAAGTGCATCATTTTTTTTAACATGCCTCAAAACAGCAGCTTGGAATTTGGGACATGGAGGTTGAGGTGGCCGGGGTTGAGGGTGGCGGGGTTTTGTGTAGGGGGTAGGGGGGGGTGCATATTGTAGCGTCCCAGAAGATTTAGTGCTGCAAGGGGTTCTGGGTATTTATTCTGCTGTGTTTATGTTGTGTTACGGTGCGGATGTTCTCCCGAAATGTGTTTGTCATTCTTGTTTGGTGTGGGTTCACAGTGTGGCGCATATTTGTAACAAAGTTAAAGTTGTTTATGCGGCCACCCTCAGTGTGACCTATATGGCTGTTGACCAAGTATGTTTTGCATTCACTTCTGTGTGTGAAAAGCCGTAGATATTATGTGACTGGGCCGGCACGTAAAGGCAGTGGCTTTAAGGTTTATTGGCGCTCTGTACTTCCCCCTACGTCCGTGCACACAGCGCGTTTTAAAAAGTCATAAATTTTACTTTTTGAAACCGATACCGATAATTTCCGATATTACATTTTAAAGCATTTATCGGCCGATAATATCGGCAGTTCGATATCGGACATCCCCTAATAAAAAACTTAATTTACCATGCAAAGCAGACAAAATAAATCTGCGAATGTCACATCGCAAATACATACATGTGGGGATCTACTGCACATGTAAGTATTTCAACAAATAAAATGTGTAGAAAGTAGTAAGATAAGAAACTTTTCATCGTACCGTTCCTTCGGCCAAAGCGGAGATGACGTTGCCGAGGGCCGACAAGGACCTGTTGATGTTCTTGGCTTCATCCAGCACCGCTCCCTCTGCCCCCGTCTTGCTGACCTGACATAGACATATTACATATGACAATTGATGGTCAACAATTGGATCAAACATTTTACGTAAGAAAGCAGTTTCTGCATTGCTTGCATAAAGTTAAATTTTATGGGTGCCATGGTTCCCTGTGGTTACAGAAAGAAAGTTATTGTACGGTTCACAACAAAATTGACTATGGAATTCAGTACAACTCAGTTCGAGGAAACTATTCTGTTCCAAAAAAAGATTGGCATTAAGCAGTGTTTTTTTTTTAACCTTTTTTACCTCATTATGCCACAACTGCCATGGGATCATTTAATTTACATCAGGCTTTATTGTACAGAATAAAAAGGCAGAGCAGCGGTTTCCTGCACATACCTTGTTAATATTTGATGTGAGAATGTTGAGCAGAACATGCAATGCTCTCAAGTCAACACTAATGTTAATGTGTATACACAGCATTATTCATTCATCGGCGGTCACTCGAACGAGTATGACGATCCTCCTGGTAGGGGTGTATCCCTTTATGGAGGATGCCTGTGCGTGACATTGTTTTACGTGGGGAGACTAGTGCACAGACAGTCACCACACGATCCTTGACATAATCGGGTCAGGGTCCAGTGGCATGGAGTCCAAGATGACTGGGGACCCTTTTCTGCTGCAGCCTTCTACCGCCATCGCAGCCGTTGTGGTAGTTCTTAAATCTACCGTCTTCCGCCTGCTCCGCCGTTGAGGTCTTCACTGTATCCCTGGCTAGGGGGCAGTCAGGTACTAGGCCTTTGCCAAGGGCCACCTGGGGTAACAGTAGTAAAGGGTTAACCTCCTAGTGCCCCAAGACCCCATAGAGGAGCCTCCACTGCCGGATGCACTTTAACATAATTCCCAGGACACAACAGCATTATACATGTATACATACACCATGCATCAGGGTTCTTTAACTGACTTGTTTTGAGGGCCACATCTCCAGAGAGCTAAGGACCTGGGCCCTCATGAAACAAGCTTGCGTACACACTAAAACCTGCCGTTTGCCGTAAAAAAAACAACAACGAAAAACAAAAACAAAGATTAGATGCAACACTTAATTGTAACAATTAAAAAAAAGATCAAGGCATTGACACAAAATTAACTTTCACCAATGCATTTAATGATTGATATTCATACTAATATTTGAGAGGATCTGGTTTGGTGTCTGCAGGATTAGGTCTCTGCTTTTTGCAGATGATGTGGTCCTGATGGCGTCATCTGGCCAGGATCTTCAGCTCTCACTGGATCGGTTCGCAGCCGAGTGTGAAGCGACTGGGATGAGAATCAGCACCTCCAAGTCCAGGTCCATGGTTCTCGCCCTGAAAAGGGTGGAGTGCCATCTCCAGGTTGGGGAGGAGACCCTGCCCCAAGTACCTCAGAGTCTTGTTCACGAGTGAGGGAAGAGTGGATCGTGAGATCGACAGACGGATCGGTGCGGCGTCTTCAGTAATGCGGACGCTGTATCGATTTGTTGTGGTGAAGAAGGATCTGAGCCGGAAGGCAAAGCTCTCAATTTACCGGTCGATCTACGTTCCCATCCTCACCTATGGTCATGAGCTTTGGGTTATGACCGAAAGGACAAGATCACGGGTACAAGCGGCCGAAATGTGTTTCCTCCGCCGGGTGGCGGGACTCTCCCTTAGAGATAGGGTGAGAAGCTCTGTCATCTGGGAGGAGCTCAAAGTAAAGCCGCTGCTCCTCCACATCAAGAGGAGCCAGATGAGGTGGTTCAGGCATCTGGTCAGGATGCCACCCGAACGCCTCCCTAGGGAGGTGTTCAGGGCACATCCGACCGGTAGGAGGCCACAGGGAAGACACAGGACACGTTGGGAAGACTATGTCTCCAGGCTGGCCTGGGAACGCCTCGGGATTCCCCGAGAGGAGCTGGACGAAGTGGCTCGGGAGAGGGAAGTCTGGGCTTCCCTACTTAGGCTGCTGCCCCCGCGACCCAACCTCAGATAAGCGGAAGAAGATGGATGGACTAATATTTGTGAGGTCATGTATTTATGTATCTATGGGATCATTTCGCCACCTATTGCTGTGAAAATGTGATCCCGTGACTCCTTGGCCATGTCAGGTGGACAGCAGTAGGTGGTCACCTATACGGCTGTTACCACATGAAGTTCTCCTGTATTTTGATAATAAATTGAGTAATCAAACATGGTCAAAGTCTTTTGTATCCTTTGTAATATGCTGGCATGTTTAAATGTAAAATATTTCAAACAAATCCATCCATCCATTTTGCTACCGTAGGTGTCCTTCTGGATCTGATGGGGGGTTCACATGAAACTGTAATCTGACTCGTGAGCAACTGTGTAAGCGCAATTTGTTATAAGTTACAGTTGTATATTTGATGGTCGTGTGATGGTTGATGAGCCAAGGAGACGCCAACGGGGAATCGTCAAACAAAAAGCTTTATTTGTTTCAGCGAGCCTCAGACTGCAGCTCCAGGAGAAAGAGTGGGCTGGATTTCTCTTCTGCTGTCCTCTTGGAAAACTGTCCTTAAATACCTAGCGGTATAGCTCGGTTGGTAGAGTGGCTGTGCCAGCAACTTGAGGGTTCCAGGTTCCGATCCCCGCTTCCGCCATCCTAGTTACTGTCGTTGTGTCCTTGGGCAAGACACTTTACCCACCTGCTCCCAGTGCCACCCACACTGGTTTAAATGTAACTTAGATATTGGGTTTTACTATGTAAAGCACTTTGACTCACTAGAGAAAAGCGCTATATAAATATAATTCACGTCACTTCACTTCACTACCTTTTACACAAAGACAGTTACTATTTGTAGTTCTAGCTTTGGAGCTGGTCAATTGTTCCTTGACATAATTCCTTTGATCACTTTGAGTCGAGTGACCTCCAACCCCTATCCTATACTCCTATCCGTGGGGGCTTCCTACCAGATGTTGCTA
The DNA here is from genome assembly GCF_033978685.3 of Nerophis lumbriciformis. Lineage (NCBI taxonomy): Eukaryota > Metazoa > Chordata > Actinopteri > Syngnathiformes > Syngnathidae > Nerophis > Nerophis lumbriciformis. Next base: position 41,825,141 of record NC_084550.2, on the reverse strand, counting down.
ATGTCTTTACACTTCCTCCTAAACTCCAACTGCTGCTGTCCTTTAAGTTCCTCAAGGTCCTGGGGACAATAGCCCCCACTCTCTGGACAAGCTGTGATGGACATCTGCACTTTTGACCTTAGTAGAATAATCCTCTAAAGGATTCTGTGACCAAATACAAATGCATGCTAGTAAACAATCATATAAGAAAACTGTATACGGTATAATTAACCTCATTACATAATGGGGTAATCAGTCACCCACCTCTTCTAAAGTTGAACATTTAGCGACTATCTTTTCAAACAAGGCGCAAAACTAATTTCCTTGATTCAGTTTTGGCTAAACACATCAATCTTCTTCTTCACTTTCTTGCTGACAGGATCATTTATTTTTTCTTTCAGCATGTGTTCAGTTCTCGGTTTGCTCCAAACACCAGAAAGAAGTACCTCCTGCTGAATTGTGATTGGTCAGACTGTGCTCAAGCACGTGGCTACTTTCAATATGATTTGCGTATTTATATGGGGGCGTGGTCTGAGAGGGGTAAGCCAAGCCATGCACACGTCTGCGGCAGGTTCCAAGTTGTAGCCGTTTTCTGGATTTCATCGTAAGTCCATTTTTTGTTGGAAAGCCATTCAACTCTATACATGAGGCCCCAGGCGACCAGATTTTCTTTTCACTATTATTCTTGTTTGGTAAATTATTGTGTTTTAAGAACCTACTGCAAAAAAGCTAGTCAAAGATCATCGGTATGACAGGGCTCTAATGTTTTTAAGAATCTGCTGCAAAAATGTTTTTTTTTTTAACTGAACTTGTAAGACAGTCTGGTGCCACTCCTGGGCCGGATTTGGCCCCGGGCTGCCAGTTACGCAGTCCTGATATACACTATGTTGCCAAAAGTATTTGGCCACCTGCCTTGACCCACATATGAACTTAAAGTGCCATCCCATTCCTAACCCATAGGGTTCAATATGATGTCGGTCCACCTTTTGCAGCTATTACAGCTTCAACTCTTCTGGGAAGGCTGTCCACAAGGTTGCGGAGTGTCTTTATAGGAATTTTCAACCATTCTTCCAAAAGCGCATTGGTGAGGTCACACACTGATGTTGGTCGAGAAGGCCTGGCTCTCAGAACACCTTTGGGATGAATTAGAACGGAGACTATCGGGTTCAGGTTAGGACTCTGTGCAGGCCAGTCAAGTTCATCCACACCAGACTCTGTCATCCATGTCTTTATGGACCTTGCTTTGTGGACTGGTGCATAGACATGTTGGAAGAGGAAGGGGTCCGTTCCAAACTGTTCCCACAAGGTTGGGAGCATGGAATTGTCCAAAATGGTTTGCTATCCTGGAGCATTCAAAGTTCCTTTCACTGGAACTAAGGGGCCAAGCCCAACTCCTGAAAAACAACTCCATACCATAAACCTCTACCAAATTTCACACTCGGCGCAAGGCAGTCCGAAATGTAGCGTTCTCCTGGCAACCTCCAAACCCAGACTGGTATATCAGATTGCCAGATGGAAAAGCGTGATTCATCACTCCAGAGAAGGCGTCTCCACTGCTCTAGAGTCCAGTGGTGACGTACTTTACACCACTGCATCCCACGCTTTGCATTGGACTTGGTTGATGTATGGCTCAGATGCAGCTGCTCGGCCATGGAAACCCATTCCATGAAGCTCTCTGCGTACTGTACGTGGGCTAATTGGAAGGTCACATGAAGTTTGGAGCTCTGTAGTGACTGACTGTGCAGAAAGCCTTTGCACTATGCGCTTCAGCATCCGCTGACCCCTCTCTGTCAGTTTACGTGGCCTACCACTTGGTGGCTGAGTTGCTGTTGTTCCCAAACTCTTCACTTTTCTTATAATAAAGTTGACTTTGGAATATTTAGGAGCGAGGAAATTTCATGACTGGATTTGTTGCACAGGTGGCATCCTATGACAGTTCCACCCATTCTTTCACAAATGTTTGTAGAAACAGTCTCCATGACGAAGTGCTTGATTTTATACACCTGTGGCCGGGCCAAGTGATTAGGACACCTGATTCTCATCATTTGGATGGGTGGTCAAATACTTTTGGCAATATAGTGTACATCAACACTAAACTATATCAATACATTTCCACTGATTTGACCTCTATTTTCAGCTTTTCTGCACAGAATTGTCTTTAAACTCACAGAAAACAAAGTGTTTTCTCTCGAGCAGAGAAACTGATTGCATTGCTAAAAGGACTGAACATGATATCACAGAGAGAAGTTAGCAACCTGCCAAAGCAAGAGCCAGCCTCTTGGGTGTATGTGAGGGAGTTTAAATGTCATTCGTAATCTAGCACCACTGTAAAGTGTCAGCCTTTCAGAAAGCTCGGGGTGAAGTTCACAATTGTTTGCAGGGTTACTTCTGCATCTAATTAAAAAGCCACCACACCTTAAATATGAGGGCTTTCTTTTTTTTACGTGAAAACAATAGTAATATATTGTATGAATGGATATATATAGTCCATTATTTACGCCCTATTGACTAGTAATGCACCGAAAATTCGGCCACCAAAAAAATACTCGCCGAAACAGCACTGCCCTAACAGGAATTTATGATGACGTAACCAAGACGTAGGCCGTTGTCTAGAGAGGAGACAGCATGTCTGCAGTGTGGACGTATTTTAATATATCCGCGATATGCTCGTGCAGAGCGATCTCCAAAATGTGCAATGTGCAAATGTTTAAAAGACGGTGGCGCTCTTTCAGGGATAGAAAGTCCGGCTCGAGCAGCAGTGACAAAAGTATCTAAACGATGTTAAATGCTCCAAGACTGCAAGGGAAGTTCAGCTTCCCCTAAATATAAAAAGTGGTCAAATATGTACTTTTGTGTTTACATTTCATTGACTAAATACAAACCCCGTTTCCATATGAGTTGGGAAATTTTGTTAGATGTAAATATAAACGGAATACAATGATTTGCAAATCCTTTTCAACCCATATTCAATTGAATGCACTACAAACACAAGATATTTGATTTTCAAACTCATAAACTTTTTTTTTTTTTTTGCAAATAATAATTAACTTAGAATTTCATGGCTGCAACACGTGCCAAAGTAGTTGGGAAAGGGCATGTTCACCACTGTGTTACATGGCCTTTCCTTTTTACAACACTCAGTAAACATTTGGGAACTGAGGAGACACATTTTTTAAGCTTCTCAGGTGGAATTATTTCCCATTCTTGCTTGATGTACAGCTTAAGTTGTTCAACAGTCCGGGGGTCTCCGTTGTGGTATTTTAGGCTCCATAATGCACCACACATTTTCAATGGGAGACAGGTCTGGACTACAGGCAGGCCAGGCTAGTACCCGCACTCTTTTACTATGAAGCCACGTTGTTGTAACACGTGGCTTGGCATTGTCTTGCTGAAATAAGCAGGGGCGTCCATGGTAACGTTGCTTGGATGGCAACATATGTTGCTCCAAAACCTGTATGTACCTTTCAGCATTAATGGCGCCTTCACAGATGTGTAAGTTACCCATGTCTTGAGCACTAATACACCCCCATATCATCACAGATGTTGGCTTTTCAACTTTGTGCCTATAACAATCCGGATGGTTCTTTTCCTCTTTGGTCCGGAGGACACGACGTCCACAGTTTCCAAAAACAGTTTGAAATGTGGACTCGTCGGACCACAGAACACTTTTCCACTTTGTATCAGTCCATCTTAGATGAGCTCAGGCCCAGCGAAGCCGACGGTGTTTCTGGGTGTTGTTGATTAACGGTTTTCACCTTGCATAGGAGAGTTTTAACTTGCACTTACAGATGTAGCGACCAACTGTAGTTACTGACATTGGGTTTCTGAAGTGTTCCTGAGCCCATGTGGTGATATCCTTTACACACTGATGTCGCTTGTTGATGCAGCACAGCCTGAGGGATCGAAGGTCACGGGCTTAGCTGCTTACGTGCAGTGACTTCTCCAGATTCTCTGAACCCTTTGATGATATTACGGACCGTAGATGGTGAAATCCCTAAATTCCTTCCAATAGCTGGTTGAGAAAGGTTTTTCTTAAACTGTTCGACAATTTGCTCACGCATTTGTTGACAAAGTGGTGACCCTCGCCCCATCCTTGTTTGTGAATGACTGAGCATTTCATGGAATCTATTTTTATACCCAATCATGGCACCCACCTGTTCCCAATTTGCCTGTTCACCTGTGGGATGTTCCAAATAAGTGTTTGATGAGCATTCCTCAACTTTATCAGTATTTATTGCCACCTTTCCCCACTTCTTTGTCACGTGTTGCTGGCATCAAATTCTAAAGTTAATGATTATTTGCAAAAAAAAAAATGTTTATCAGTTTGAACATCAAATATCTTGTCTTTGTAGCACATTCAACTGAATATGGGTTGAAAAGGATTTGCAAATCATTGTATTCCATTCATATTTATACCTAACACAATTTCCCAACTCATATGGAAACGGGGTTTGTAGAAATAAGAGGGCTGGCCTTGACTCCGGGCTTCTGCATGATGATTGGATGAGCTGTCTGAGGCTGAATTTATTTTTTGGTTTACAGCCAAATGAGCGAATCAGCTATGTTGAAATGCAAACCACTGCCAGAGCATTTTTCTTTCCCCCTTCATTCCCTTGTCTCGTGTTGATATGGACATTTTACAATCCTTTAGTTGGCATTTTATTTGTGAAATCTAAAATCTTTAAATATATATATATATATATATATATATATATATATATATATATATATATATATATATATATACATACACACTATATTGCCAAAAGTTTTTGGCCAACCAGCCAAATGATCAGAATCAGGTGTCCTAATCAATAAATGTAAATAAATAAATAAATCACTTGGCCCCGCCACAGGTGTATAAAGTCAAGCACTTAGGCATGGAGACTGTTTGTACAAACATTTGTGAAAGAATGGGCCGCTCTCAGTGATTTCCAGCATGGAACTGTTATAGGATGCCACCTGTGCAACAATTCCAGTCGTGAAATTTCTGATGGACCAGTCTAGGTTTGGAGGTTGCCAGGAGAACGCTACATTTCGACTGTATTGTACAGAGTGTGAAATTTGGTGGAGAAGGAATTATGATGTGGGCTTGTTTTTCAGGAGTTGGGCTTGGCCCCTTAGTTGCAGTCAAGGAACTTTGAATGCTCCAGGATAGCAAAACATTTTGGACAATTCCACGCTCCCAACCTTGTGGGAACAATTTGGAGCGGGCCCCTTCCTCTTCCAATATAACTGTGCACCAGTGCACAAAGCAAGGCCCATAAAGACATGGATGACAGAGTCTGGTGTGGATGAACATGACTGGCCTGCACAGAGACCTGACCTGAACCCGATAAAACACCTTTGGGATGAATTACAATGGAGACTGAGAGCCAGGCCTTCTCCACCAACATCAGTGTGTGACCTCACCAATACACTTTTGGAACAAAGGTGGAAAATTCCTATAAAGACACTCCGCAACCTTGTGGACAGCCTTCCCAGAAGAGTTGAAGCTGTAACAGCTGCAAAAGATGGACCCACATCATATTGAACCATATGGGTTAGAAATGGGATGGCACTTCAAGTTCATATAGACTGTATTTGTGTATAGAGTAGCTGAAAATGAGTTTCCCATACTTGAAAGACCATCAGCCGCCATTTGTCTCCAATATCACCAGAAAAAGACGCTGGCTGTGCGACTAGTCATTTTTAATTAAGAAAAAATCACTAAAAACATTGGAGAGGTTTCTAGAAACATTCTCAGCCAAGTACATTGTACAACATGCAGCAAAAGATCTGACGAGATTGGGCGAGCTCAGGGTAGTATGGCCGTAAGCCTGATCAAAATATTTGTTTATTTAATTGATGTATTTGTAGATATTACTTTGTTTTTTTTTGTTGTTTCTTTCTTTTTTTGTGTGTGTGGGGGGGGGGGGGGTGGGGGTGGTATGGGTGGGATATATACAAAAATATTTTGACATTTAGGGCAGACAATAGATATATGATTTATGTGAATATGATGTAATGGATAGGAATGTCTGATGCTGGATGTCAATAAAAATAAAATGAAAAAAAAAAACAACAACATGCAGCAAAAATTGAAAAATAGAGCAAAAACGATTTAGTGTGACAAAAAATAAATGTCAACACTAATGAATAACTCAGATTTGTTTTTAAATGTATAAATAACTTTTTGTCTTTTCAAAGAAAATATATGCATCATCTCCGATCGAGCTAATTATATGATGGCGTCATAGTGTCCACGTCCAAAGTTACGCCTCCACCACCGCAAGTACACTATATTGCCAAAAGTATTTGGCCACCTGCCTCGACTCGCATATGAACTTGAAGTGCCATCCCATTTCTAACCCATAGGGTTCAATATGATGTCGGTCCACCTTTTGCAGCTATTACAGTTTCAACTCTTCTGGGAAGGCTGTCCACAAGGTTGCGGAGTGTGTTTATAGGAATTTTCCACCATTCTCCCAAAAGCGCATTGGTGAGGTCACACACTGATGTTGGTGGAGAAGGCCTGGCTCTCAGTCTCCGTTCTAATTCATCCCAAAGGTGTTCTATCGGGTTCATGTCAGGACTCTGCAGGCCAGTCAAGTTCATCAACACCAGACTCTGTCATCCATGTCTTTATGGACCTTGCTTTGTGCACTGGTGCACAGTCATGTTGGAAGAGGAAGTGGCCCGCTCCAAACTGTTCCCACAAGGTTGGGAGCATGGAATTGTCCACAATGTTTCGGTATACTGTAGCATTCTAAGTTAATTTCACTGGAACGAAGGGGCCAAGTCCAACTCCTGAAAAACAACCCCACACCATAATTCTTCCTCCACAAAATGTCGACCTCTTTGCACTATGCGATTCAGCATCCGCTGACCCCTGTCAGTTTACGTGGCCTACCACTTCATGGCTGAGTTGCTGTTGTTCCCAAACTCTACCATTTTCTTATATAAAGCCAACAGTTGACATTGGAATATTTAAGAGCGAGGACATTTCACGACTGGATTTGTGGCACAGGTGGTATCCTATGACAGTTCCATGCTGGAAATCACTTTAGTATCTCACTTTAGTTTTTAAAAAGTTTTGAACAAATTGATGGGCTTTGTAGTTGAACAGTAAATCCCTAGAAAAAATATATACGCTGATGACAATATTTGTTATTTATCCGCCATTTTTTAAATAAAAATGTCTACCTTTTCACTCCCGGCCAGGTCCACCAGGTAAAGCTTCCCGCTCAGCTGGAGCTCGGTCTCCACGTTCTCCTGTTTGATGCTGATCAGGAAGATGCTGTGGCTGCGGGAACTGTGCTCGTTCATGTCTGAGGGGCAAAAGAATACCCATGTAGATTGTGTTCGGAGACATGCGCAGAAACAAGTTCATGAGTGCGACTCACTGGTGACGGCGACGTGGCGATTCACCTTTCCCTCGTCTATCACGTCCATCACCTCGTCGGGACTTGTGACAAAGCGCTCTGTGCATCCCTTGTAAGAAGACAGATACGTGCACACACATGTTTAGGATAAAACATGCACCAACTAACTGCATCTGCTAAGGGTCCAGTTTTGTGCAAAAGTATTGGGTCATCAATCTACCTATGAGCTGTAATGTGCCTTTTTACTGATGTTTTAACAGTAAAATGTGTTGCTAAAAGCCATGTATATGCACCAAGC